>NW_020170406.1:366798-453303 GCF_000524195.1 Echinococcus granulosus | reverse complement strand
CCTCGATAACTAAAATTGAATGTACTGTTTTGCTTGGCCTGAGTTTAACTAATGTATCAAGGTTGTCTAATAGTTAAAGCAGATAGTTCGCTTTTGGTATTTTCAATTTTTCAGACGAGACTGCTACCAAATTGAATTGGAAACTAGTAAATGCTAGAGATACATTTTAAACCACAAGTGAATTGGTGATTATCAAATTGATATGATAGCTATTCCAGAAGATCAGAGCGGCTCAAACAAACCAAATAAACACTTTACTTCTGGAAGTTGAGTTGCTTGTACTGACACTAGAATAACGCAATTGTGATGGTATAATGGATTCATGGGTTTGATAATCATATATAAAACTTTAAGATCAGTAGAGTGAAAATGCCCATAATCCACTAGACCAAAAACCAGTTAAAAGTAGTTGTTTCTACTAGAAAATAAAATTCCCTTTTCAATTTAGTTTAAACGGTCAGAGGATCTCATAAAGGTGGACCCAACTCACATGTCGTCGCTGAACAGCCTTTGACTGGGCATAGCAAAGGGGCGTCCGGGTGGGAACCAAGTGGTATCCGAGTCAGACGAATGATATTCCGCGATCAGGGGATAGGGTTGTTGGGATGGGTAGAAGGGGCCGGAGAGGCCTTGAAGCGTGCATGAACTGTCCAGCGGCCACTCATCTGTCGACTGATCGTCTGTGAAGTAGCGGTTGCCATTGAAGTAGTTCAGGTTATCGTACAAGTGCTCTGCTGGACAACCATGTCTGTCCCAGCTGCAATGATACAACAGTCCCCTACTAGTAAAGTACCATCGAATCACTTATATGGTAGATGTTTAGGTTTTACTGAAGCAAACCAGGAATACGATTGAGATGATAAGAGGGCGAGTTCGGTTTACCACTAGTAGATATTGTCAGCAACAAAATATGCCTTATTTGTGCAATATGATGAAAGTTTTACAGCTGTGAAAGACATCAGTGCGAAAAGAACTATGGGCCCCTCTCCTGCCAGGTTTTTCATCATTGTTTTACTTGTAGGAATTTTTCGGATCCCTCAAGAACTTTGTGAAATTTGGTTGCTGCACTAAAACACATTACCCAAAGAGTAAGCAAGCATGTAGTTAAAATGTAGAGGAAATGTGTGCAGTACTCTTCTGTCAGGATTTTAAGGTATGGCAAGCTGCATTGACAGTTTAGCAAAAAGCGTTCGGTAGCACTTTTTCCCACTTGAGACAATCATTGGGCGTCCTAGAGGAACAAAATGCGTTTGACGAAGCTCCTTTAAATGAGCCTGCTGATATTGATGAGGAACTGATGAATTTTTGGCTATCAGTATCTACTGTTTGGAGCTTGAAAATATCCCAAAACTAGCTTGAAGGTTAAAACTTAATAAATGAACAAATAAGTACCAAAAAAGAGTTTCCACTGCATGTAACCTAATACAGCTTTCATTTCTGTTCAGGCATAAAAGCGGAGAAAAAAACTGCGCTTGAGAACTCAGACATATGAAAAAGTGCTACCGGGACATTTGGAGATCAAAGGACCTTTGCTATATGAATAGACCATCTGTTCAGTGGATTTGATTCGTGTCTGCGCATCTATCATTACATCAGAGTTGCAAAGAGAGTAAGAAAAAATCACTCATTTATGATTTATGCTGTTTCACCAAATATCCCTTTTTTATAGATCACTTCTACATCGAAAGTCCTCAACACTTGGTCTCGTCAAACCCCGTCATTCGCTCACCTAGACCATCTTCGAGTCGTGTCTATTGTTCTCGTGGCAGGCGGCATACCCGTGTCAGACCTAAAATATGGGAAAGGAAGATAGTTTTAATTATCTAATCCATAGCAACTCTTTTCTAAAGCTTGATTTGGGAAATATATTTTTGAGTAAAATAATTAAACAACCGGGCAGCCTTGGTCAGATAGGATGGCTCAGCTTAATGCTTCCGGTTGGTGTGACAGAAAGCAGATGGTTTATGCAGGACAGACCGTACCAGTGTCAAGTTAACTCCACAAAGCCCTTTTACTAGTAATAAGAGCCGACCCTTGTACAAAAGGGTTTGTACTGCAAAAAAATCCAAGGTAACAGAGAGCTACCAAACTTAGTAGCATAGACGGTGGGATATTCCGAGTTGAGATACAAAACAGGGATGAGTGGCATCTAGAATAAAAGCAATTGCGAAATTCCAAAATCTTGATTTGCGGATGGTGAAAGTGGTGAGAGAACCAAGTATAGATACCGCACATTTTACGAAAAACGAATAAATACTTTACTTTGAGGCAATAACATTAAAATGTGAAAATTGCTTTCAACTTCAAATGCTCAAACACTTTAATTTATTTCTGAAAATAATCAAACAATCGCAATTTGTTGTATCTGTGATCAGAATGGAAGAGAATTCTATTGTATTTTGATTGCAGCCAAATGTTCTTAGTAGCAAATCATCATCCTTCATCGGCATTTCAAAAACATAATTCAGGTATTCTAGTTGGAAATCACGTAAACCTTTTTAATCTTAGGGGAAACGGCAAAATACACGCTTTATTTAAAATACTAAGAAATTTAGAACACCTACTTGCGATTGAGAAAGATGAAAAGATGCGCGATGAACAATCGTAATGCAGTATAAACCCTTTTAAATGCCAACGTTAAACCAAACGGTGAGTGAAATATGGAAGTATTCCCTACTTTCATTCCAATTCATTGCCAATTTGAAATTCACCAATGAATTAACCTTAAAAAATGATGCTCTGAAGAAAATAAGCAAAGTTTTGATTTGTTTGAGTAGATTTCAGGAAATTCTGCCGGTAAAATTTTTAAGAGAATGAGTGTCCCTATAAGCTCTCAGAAAATTACGCGAATGATTGAAATGACGGAAACCTCACCGTGAATATGACCTTAAAAATGACTTAAAAGTAGTACCAAGGTCTGTCCACGCAACCTATGCTTCCTTTCACGCTTATAGCAAGGCTCATGCACTGAAATGTATTAAAAATAAACTTATGCATTAAGGAGTAGGAAAGAACCTTCACCTACCAGCATCCATAATCACCCAAAGGTGGTTGAAGATAGCTGGAGGGTAGACGGCGGGGTTTTCGATCCCGTTGTTCAAAAGAACTCGATTGTTGCCAGTCCCCTTCGTACTCCTCATCATAAGCTGGTCCCGAGCATTGCTCATATTCATCAACAACAGGTTGACGACGCTCCTGCCAACAGCAGAGGGCATCCAACGGACCGTCCTGGTAGAAGACATCCGGATCGGAGAACATTCGAGAGTGCAGCGTAGACGCGTTTTGAGGTGGACGAAGACCCTGATAGGAACCGCCCAAATAATTGAGTGGGCTCTCCCTCTGCCACCTCAGTGGAACTAAAGAGAAGATTTGAAAGCCACTTTTCTGCGAGTTGAGTTTTCACCAGCTGTTGTTGCTGTACCCTTAAAGTTAATCCTTTAAGGATCATTTTTAAGCCTAGTAAACTACCATTTCTACAGCGTAATGCGCTCATCGTGCATGTGTACATTCTTGATGGAGAAATATGGCGAAGAGAAAAGAAACATTATTGGTTATATAACTCAATTAAACACATTATTTAAGCCAAGATACTGATGTTTGATTCGGTTTGGTGGTTTTTTAGTGTTAACAGATGATAAAAGGGTGTGTTTAGTGACCGGAAACGTCGAATTCAATAGGGTACCAGTACGATGGTGTAATAAGTAAGTGGCGATCCCCGATTATTTAACAGCCCGTTTTTTAATAAATAACCGTTTATGCGCAGCTTGTAGAAACCCACTCACGAGATCCCAATACCTTTAATGAAATTAACATAAATGGTATGAAATCTTTGGATTTTATGCGGAAAATGATCATGTTCCTCAGGCTTATTTCTGATTTTATCAGTAAAATTCTAAATTAATTTCAAAGTTACAGATAAAATATTTTAAACAGCAGAGAGTACGAAAGTAAATAAACAAATAAGAGAGCCATGATTTTTAAGCGATGAAAATACCAAGCCAGAATTGGACCTTGAAACCAGAATGATCAACAGAACGCAAAAGCAAAAAAAACATCCGCAATCTGATTTGATGTGATTTCGGATCAAAGTACCCTCTCTTCTTTCCTAACCATTCAAACTTGCCTATTTCATCCTGAAGAAAATGGTATTTGCAAATAGAAAGGAAAATACAGTAAATTTGATAGACCAATGGGATCAAAGCTGAAAGGGGGCAATTTTAAATGCTCATCCTCAATGATCCATTCGCCTTTTGACATCAAGGGTTTAAAGGAATCATGTTTCAACTCGGCCGCTTAAGCTGGAAATGCTTAAAAAGTCTCACATATCAAAAGGGAATAAAATTTTCAAATCAACTCAGCCTCTTCAACTACACCATTATGCACATTTATCACCGTATGTTTTTCATTGCATTCCACTTTTCAATCATTCGACGTCCCCTAAAAAATGGGATACCGAACAAGGGATAACACATTGAAAAAAAACGAAATTCTAATATTACAGTATTATTTGATTCGGCATAAGACAACGGAGGCTACATTAATCCCCTTCCCTGATGCGATGCCCTAGATTTGAAGTCTACAAAGGCGCCGCCTTGCACTAGCAATCGAATACTGCATACACCCCCTCAGAGAGTAATTAGTAATGGATCGCCGAACAAGAATAAGGCCTGTTGTACAGACCGGTTTGACAGGGTGTGCACACTCGCAGACTGTCACTTTGTGCCCTAGATAGACATTTTCAGCAACATTAAAAGAAATAAGCATTTTTAACTAGAAATTCAGCACAGAGTTCGGTTTTTCAAAGGAATACACGATATTCAGATACAAAAATAAGAGGTCTTAAATGTTGGAAGAACCCTTCGCATAACCATGCGCAGGCGCCAACTAAAGCAGGCCAAACAAGTGTGAAACATAAGTGATAAGATTATGTTAAAGATTCCTACCAGCGATGCTAACATTGACAATGTTCACGTGTGGCTCAAAAACAGATTAAAACGAGTCTTTAAGAGTTAAAAATAAGTGATAATAATCTATCCTCCATGGCTAAGTAGTTTTAGGGTGGATACATGCAGATTCAAGAGCATTGCTTGACTGTAATGCAATAGATTAATTATATGAAGTAAAAGATATTGATGAAGCTTTGGGAGGTTGTTTTTGCAACAAAAGTAAAATTCGCCGTTTCGTTAACTTCTAAAATCCTATAGGCATTTGGATATCAAATTTTACAGTTTCTTCTTCAGAACATCCCACAATAATCATCATCATGGGCTTAGAGAAATCTAACAGTTTTGGCCTACCGAAATTTGGAGGGTTTCGGCAAAACTTATAAAACTTACCAAAATTTAAAAAAAAAACAAAATAATGAATAATAAAAGTTTGGTAATCCGAAGAAGAATGAATGAAGTTATTTGGTGTGGGGTATATCACTTTTTGAGCCTATTGTAATCCAAAGTCGGAAATTGCAGCTGTGGCCCGAAAGGTCTGTGAGAAATTCACTAAGTGTTGGGCGCACGCAATCAACGCACCAATTGGAGGTGCATTAAAGTACTTTACCAAAGTTTAGGAGGTAGTGTTCCCAATAAGCAATTTGTTATTAACCACTTTTGAGGGCTCAGCACAGTCCAACACCGGTTCATGCACTTTTGATCCAAAATGCAAGGTGAATTACTGAACAATTTACCTGGTCAAGTTGGTTCAGAATTATGCTTTCACGACAGAAAACAACGGTTTGAAGAGTCAGAAAGTGTGAGGTATGAGAAAGAGGAGTGAACTTTAGGGATTGAAAAGGAGTGAGTGAGACAGAGGGGTCCAGAGCTCACGCAACGATTTGTGTCTTGCCCGCATTTCGTGACAGTGCACCATAGTGGCGGTTCAAGAGTCCGTTGAGCGTGGCTGCTATCAAAACTGTTTGATATTTCTAGCGGGGTAATAAAATATAAATAGTATTTTTTGTCTGGAGCACCCCATGCTTGATATACAAATAATATAACGAAAATTGAATGGAGATCCACCCCAAAATTACACACTTTCAGCTTAATTGGATTTAAATTCATCTGTGAAAAAATAATTATCGAGTCCTTTACCCTTAGGGCAAGCTTCACGATAAAGACTAACAAGGTGAGATTAAAAATAATCACCAAAAAAGTGATGTGATTTTTTGGCACGCACTTTGCTAACTTTATGATAAAACATATTACATAGTAGAACTTATTGCGCGGGTCTTAAACAAATGTTGTCGAGTTGGAATGTAGTCGTATCCCCAAAAACAGAGTTCTAGGACAGATGTGCTAGACACGTATTCCAGACCATCCCTAATGACTTCAATCCGCTGAGAATAAGTATTTTTAGGGAAAATGAATGCAAATTTAAAATTATTGCCATCGATGAAAAATTAGGGAAACTGAGTCAATTGATCTTTACGGCAGCGAAAAAACTCGGCTATCATCTGTTAATTCAAAATAATACTATTTTAGTAAACATTCAGTCGGGAGAATGGAACTTTGATGTAAAAACAAGGATGATTTATAACAACAATCAATGTTATTTTGAAAAATTTTAGCGCCCAGAAACTATACGCTTAAAGCGAAGTTGAAGAAATTTTGCGAAAAATATACCAATCTGAGAAACAACCAATACGTATATCGCAATTAAATCCTTGTTAATTAACCGCGAATTGTTGCGTAAAATAAATCTATGGAAAGAAGAGTATCTAAGAAAAAATAATAAATGACTTTAAAGAAGTTCCAAATCAACTCCCACATTTTCGGCTCATGCGCATGCAAAGTAGAAGCATTATGCTAACTACAAAGTACGTCCCCAAACGCAAGATTTGTTCATATAAAATGTTAAATAAATCAGCTAAAACTGAGCAAATTTATCCAAAAAACTATTTGTCACAAATTGTGTCCCAAGATTCGAAAAAAAAACGATAACACTTTTAAGACACAAAATTGAAACCTTATGACTACTGAGTCATGGGCCAGTAAAGCTGGTATTTTTGGAAGTGAGAAGAATCCAAATATTTTCACAGTTGCAGCAGAAGAAAACTGTTGACACTTAATGAGACATCACGCAAAAGCAGCGCAGCTAACGGTCATAGGCGGGGCTAAAATTTGTCCCAACTTGAGGCTGCTCACAGCCATTCAACACGAGTTCATTAAGGGAAAGGTGGGAAAAGTCTCCCCGTTTAACATCGACCCAAATGAAAAAGTGAATAGGGATTTTAACATAGTAAAAAGGTGAAGTGAGGACGACTGCATTTTAAAAAGCAGGTGTTTTAGCACACCCTCAATTCCTCACTTTAGGGCGATAAGAACCCCACCAAATATATAATATTTTAGTTTCGTGTGCTCCATTTCAATAAAAATTCATTTTTGTCAAGTTTGGGCAAGAACTGCTGGATGGTAATAGAATTTTGAGAAGGAAGATCCATATTCCATTACAAGCAGCAACTATTTGGGGGCGGTTAAAACTCCTGACGTTAACGCGAGTGGAAAACAAACAGTAGTTTACAATTACCTATCAATGCCAAAAGGTAAAAATGGAACCCAATCAGTTCAGCATATCATACTCAAACTGGGTGGAGCATGCTTCAAAATGCTCCTTATTTTTTACTCCTTCCATCTTATGCCACTTAAGTGATTATAAAACACTAAAAAATAATTCGAACTAGACCGCAAAAGTTGCCAAATATTCTTGGCTTTGTCAATTACCAAATGCTGACAAATCACCTGCATTCTCACAACTTCCCGAACTTCACTGCTATTCTTATCTGATCTACAACAGCCGAAAAGCGCCGGTACCATCAATCATTGGAGGATAATATTTGTGAACCTCCCATCCAAGAAATGGGAAGATGGTGAAACTATTCTGTCCTCGTTTCCTAAATCTTTTACTGGTTATATTTTTAGGCAATCACTCAATCTCATCTCTTTCAGAAAAGCAGTTAATGAAGCTTTACAGTTCAATTGAACAAAGCTTCCACATTATGTAGCTTACGCTGTTACCTACCATCAGTCCATGTCTGCTCAATTTCCCATCAAAAAATACCGCTCCAAACATGTTTAAATTGTTCCCAGTTCAAAACACCAACTTTTAAAGGTACAGAAAAAGTCGGTAGTAGCTTACGCTGCCGCCTACTGGAAGACGATGCTTGTGGGATGTCATGTTGGAATCTGGTTCCACCGGGATATGTGCTGGAAGCCCCTACGCATTCGGGACAATCGGGATCGCGGTAGTAGACAAAGGGCTCACAATCAACCACTCCTCCATCCGGCTGATAATTATCCATTGGAGAAGTCCATAGGTATCGAGAACCTATCTGAGGGTTCCAGCATGATTTACTGGAGCGATTTACTCCGGTTGTGTCACCATTTTGAAGGCGATTGTGACGTACTCGACGGCTTCTTCTGTCTCGACGTTCACCCGAACCTGCTTTTGGTGCGAAGAATAGAGGCAGTGGATCAAATAAAGTAGCATACTGCAACTGCCTCATGGTCACTACTTTTGACGACGATATACAGGCAACGGATGGGAAAAACAGGGTTTGGATTGTGTTTTGTATCACTATTATTTAATAAACAGGAGATATAGCCACTGACCAAAGAACAGATGTCTGAACTACCGACAAAAGTTCCCTTTGTTTGCATTGATATCAAAGACGGCTTAGAGACAATATCAACGCGGAGAGCGTTTTTTTTTCATATATTTTTTTGAGGTTTTAATGGACTTCATTGTCAAGTCGTGTAGTTTTTGATATATGTATAAGCACAGTAACGACTTTTTTCACCACAGCTCATCGTTGATGCTCTTAATCCCAGGTCCGATAACTGGAATCGCTTATTTTCAGTAGTAGAAACTAACTTTCTTACACTAACGAATAATGCATTTGTTTTTTATTAACTGCCAACTGTCCATCAAAAAATTATTAGTTTACCTCATAAGACGCCTACATCCAACTGGTCTCACGACGTTACTTATTTCTAGGAAAATAAGGACAGCTTTTTACTTAAAATTTGGAGAAAATTGTACCTATAAGATTATTGCAGACCAAAATATTCTTTTAAAGAAGGATGCTATGACCGTTTACGTCAAAAAAATAAGAATAGTTGAGACGACTCGTCAGAGATTGATCATTCCATGCTTACTGGCCTGGGGGAGAAGGGCTAAACATATATCAATTCCCTTACCCGATGAGTGAATTTAAAACTAGTTCGGTTTTATCAGAACACGGGAAATCAAATGTGGTTCTGGGACGACCTCACTTCAAACAAGCATTAATAATTAACCTTTCCTCAGTGAATATTTCTTATAAAAGCCTGTGTGTGCATTTAACTTACCCTAGAACATTTGAGGTTCCAGTGAAGAAGACCTAACCCTAATCATCCTTTTTTATGCGGATAATATTGTCACCGATACGTTTATTGGTTGGTTGCTATCCAACTTGCCTGGATAAGGCGGAGATTCCAAAAACGCTTACCATGATACTTAACACGAAGTTAAACTAAAGAAGTGCAAGGGCATTTTCTTAACCAGATGCTTCGGTTTTGATCAAGCAACAAAAAAGATTGCCACGATAAATTTCACCTGTCTTTAAACGTCATTGGAACGATTAATGGGGCGAATAAAGATATGCAAAGTTCGCCTGTGCCAGACTGAGCTTTAACAAGTCACCATGTGAACTTAATAGTGGAAATAACTAGACATACAATGCTTTTCATTAAGATATACCACGATCCAGGATTTAAGCTAGTGGTTTGTTTTGTTTTAAGAAGTATGGGTAGAACTTGCGAAGCACTTGGTTTATCGCATCAGGTAGCCAAAAAAGCTGGTGGAGTTTGCCCTACAGCTAGCTGTGGCAACTAGTAGGGATCCCACCATACTCGTCTCAGGTAGAACTCTCCTACAATAAGACACTGGTCAAAACTGGTGGATGTATTTCGGGTTTCCCTGTTTTAAAAACAGAATTGAACTTGATTTCGAAGTTGCGAAGGCTCTCCAAAACACTGACAGCATTTATAGGGAGTGCATTAGCAAACTATGCTGTCTCGAAATGGTTCAAATGAATGACTTAATTCTAATGGTGAATCAGCGTAGGCAAATAAAACTGAGATCAGAACTACAGTAGCTAAGACACTTTTGTCTTGGACTCTGGAGACGAAACGTTTAATAAAAGCAGAATTTACAGTCAGCTTGCATCTTGTTGAAAAATAACAGATTATCATGATGATTCTAGCACCAGCTTATCCACCACCTTTATATGTTTATTTCTTCATAAATCGCCTTCCAACCTGATTAATTATAATTTATCAGCAAGAAAGGAAACGCTTAGAATGATTTATTTAGTTACCTTTTTGCAGATTTCATAATCAACATTTTGTAAACTGTGTTCTTACACCAATATGGTATCAGTAACCAAATCTGTAGTTAAGGTTCTGTTACTGAAAGCTTCGTTTCAAAACTACTTTTAACACACTAAAAATTGAACAAATTTACCCCTACAAAATAGCATTTTTGTTCTATTTATAGAATCTTAGGACACGCAAACCCTATTGTAAGTTTGTTGGAGTTAATAAACTGCGTTTGAATTCTGGTACAACTTGCTCCCTCGCAAATAGATGAACGGCCAGAACTGAAAAAGGTTATTCCGATGCGGAAAAATATTTTTTTTTCCGTAACATTAAAAATTTATTGTAGGGCAAATAGAAGTATAAGAATAAGGAGGATTTATTTATCCTGGACAGCTAATAGAAAGACAAATGATTTACAACTCACGTATTTGATCCCTTCGTGAGTGTAACATTGGGTCATTGTTCTAAAAAAATACGAGGATAAAATTTGAGTCAGATTTTAAAATTCGACTTCAAACCAGAGGTCAAATCTGCACTGAGTATACGGTACAACTGTGTAATTGATACGCAGCGCTTATATGACAAGGAAATGGATACCTTTGAGCACTTGGCAGATGTGAGCAAGAAGTTGCGTTGATGTCCGAAACCCCCTTTTCCCGCATGAAGCTTTTTTTCAAGTAAATTTCATGTTACAAATTTACTTTTAACAGACCAGGAAGCTTAGTTTTTTTTCTACCGTCATATGAACGCCTCTTTAAATATTTCCTACGCATTCAAAATTTTAAAATTCAAAATTTAATAGAAAAGTGCGATTCTTGAATTCTGAGCGATATCTTCTGTGACTTTTCCATATTAACTAGAAATTCAAATTAAAACGTTCCCCATTGGCGTCAGACATACAAAACATGCACTTGCCATCAGTTTTTGACAGCCGTCTGTATCAACTACTATAGTGAATGGATTAGTTAAGACTAACTTGTTAATCGTATTGTTCTGAGAACTTCTGTGTTCTTCATTTGTGATCAAGAGTTTGGTTTTTGCCGGGGAACTTTGTTCATAGATATTAGCTGCAATATCCAAATGGTTTCTTTCTGCCTCCATGTACCACATTTCAACTGATAGACAAATAAGGGATTTGTGTAAAACATCGAGAGTTTGTTGCGTATAATTCCAACTACTCTGGTTATTTTCAAAACACAAATTTAGAAAATGTGATTATAATATGAGCCCGGGCTAATGGGTCATTGAAAAGAGATCAGTCAAATCCCCACTTAAAAATGGCAAAGGACTGAGCCGGAACAAATGCAGGAGTTTGTCATGATGTAATTTCAAACCACGAAGCTATGCTTTTGATTTAAACTAGATTAATAAATAAAGCCCCTTATTCTTATTGTCATCTCTCCTTTCCCATGCGACTCGACGCTATCAAATTATATTAAGTTTAAAAATAACTTGCAGAAATATTCTAATTTATTTATTACTTGTGGTCGCATCAGTAGAAGCAGAACTATAGCCAAATGCACTAAAAGGCATCTTTTTACCGGCTTTTTGCGGATTGTTTTCGAACGGCTGCAGAAAAGAATCATTTATACTCCTCATCATTTAATTTTCTATTAAAGGTGTTCCTAGGAAAATCGAAAATTCGCCAAGAAAGTTAACAGCTTCTTGCTCCTTCAAGTGTCGTCGATTGGGCTATTAGCCTCTTGTAGAATAAAACCACGGTGAGGTATACGTCTATGCAGTCCTTAAAAAGGATAAAACAAATTTTGAAAATGGTTGACGAAACCCAAATTGCCTGGCAAATGTTCAAAAACTCAATTCTTCAAGCAATATCAACTGAGAGTCAAACATCCGATAAGCCCAGGAATCTGATTTGTCGGAGATGTCTTGGTTTCAAATGCGTTCTGTGCCATCCAGGCACATGTTATCAATAGCCTTTAGCATCACTCCCTTGCAAGGGCGAAGTTAATATGAAATTCACTTAACAAAAAATCCGGCTATGATATTAATAATGCCGGTAGTGATTAGTTTCCGTCACCCAGACTGTTATTGTTTTACTGAGAGCTAAGAAAAGCAAAAAGTTGTCCCATTACATGATTTCAGCCTAAACAAAAAGTATAAGAATATTTCTGATTGAAGGCGAAAGGGACTGAAAACAGTAAAAATCTCGCAATTTCGTTTCATGTTGAAACAGTTACGCGCCTAAAGGTGGGGGGTGGGGGGGGGGGGGAAACAAATGAACAAAACACAGCGCCCGAGTGGAGTTTAAAAACCACTGTCAAGCTAGTCTCTCAAACAGAGTTCCATTGGTTGGAAAGTTTTCTAACTGGGCAGTTATTCGTAGCCAGCACTTTCGGAAAATATGTTGGGCCTTAAATACAGATTAATGAACGTCAGGCAACTTAGGAGAACTGCGAGGATGGAACGCCAGTTTCGATCAAGTAATCACCTTTTTGTTGGCTCCGTTAACCTCAACATCCTTAATACGGAGAGATGGCGGATGAATGTGAGTGTAAATTAGAATTTCACGGTGAAGAGCAGCAAACAATTGTCAATGATGTGACGCAAAGAAGGTATGGTTGCTAAAACATTACATTAAATTTAAAGTAGCAGTCAAAGTTGAGAATGAGTATGATGAATATCATAACAGAAGGCGATTTTATTGAACATGCTAACTTGAAGACTTAGTGTTAACCCTTCCAGAAAACAGCAAGCAGCTAAACAAATAGCAAATGTTTCTACATAGAGGAATAACCCCTGAAGAATCCCTTGCAATTAAACGAGTTTAACACTACGTATTTCGCCATAAAACACTTCCAGAATTCACAACAGTACGGATTTGATAGCATTTACTTCCGAGATAAAAACGTGGAATAAAGACATGTGAAAATGAAAGTCAGCCATTTTTAGTTCCTTACTTCTAATTAAGTTAGTTGATAGATTCCAAAGGTAGCACAGACAAAAGTGCATTGTTGGGCGATCTAGAGGTCACTTTTCTGCCCTTACTCTGTCAAAATTGTGCAACGAGAGATCTATTCTAACTACCCTTTCCAATTTAGGAAGCCGCGCTTTGGCTACTTACACTCCAAAACCGATCAAGGTTTGGCGGTGCTAGGAAAATTGTATTTTCTATACACGAATCAAACATACTTTCTGGAATACTACGCTTAGTTTTTAAACTAAGAGAGAACTTAATTAAAACCACCTACAATTAAATTTAAGTAATTATTATTTGCAGTGCGGTTTTGACTTGACTAATTTTTGGAAGGATTTTACCGCGGCCTGATTAGCCACTGTACCTATACCGCCTCATTACATATGGGTATGCATAGAAGTCAACCTAATTTAAGTGCTGCGTATTAACACGAGCTAAAATTAAACAAGTTCAACAAATATTACTTTCTTACATAAAATCCTGCATATCCATCAATTTGTCCAATGTCGCCGTTCCTGTTAGCGTTTGGGATTCGAGACGCAGTTGGAACGCCTGCGACAAATCACGGGAAAAGAGTGAAAAATTAACACTAAGCAGACATTTGTTATTCGGCCGAAATTTCACAATACACCGATATCTGTGATTAGAAGGAAAGAATGCGCCTCCTCAGAAAATAGGCAGTCATAATAACGTAGAGAAAATGTTGGTCAAAATTGGGAGTTATTTGATTCCAAGAACTTTCATGTTAAACGACCGAAATTAAAGAAGTGCACCTTTGTCGAATGTCAGCCAGACGTCGAGAAAAAGGAAGTTTTTTGTTGGTCCCTGAGTTCCGACAATTTTGCCATTCCTCAATTTCACTTCTGCACCCAAAGCTACCCAGGTGGGATGGCGAGACTTGAAGAAAAGCAAAGAAAACATAGTGGATATTCAAGATGGGTGGAAAGAATAAGTGGTACTAGAAGTCGTACGTACTTCGGCCTGACGTAAAAATGGATAACCACATATCCTGCTTACTAACCTTAACACATTGGATCAGATTAGGCAGTTTGGGGGAAATTCCACGACAGTCACCACTCACCGCTGCAGCACCCTGTCGAACCTTCTTAATAGGAACGTAGAAAGCTCCGATGGTTTGGCGGCGAAGAAATCCCTTAAGCTGAACCTCTAGAAGTACACCCCCATCCACACTGTCGAGTTCACTATGAAGAAATGGTTAAAGTATAACCTGGCAATCCATGATAAGTTCATTCCAAATGACCTCAAAATTTACGCCCGATAAAACCAGGTCTCAACGGGTTTTTTGGATTATTACCCCGTTGTATTTACTTCGTTATGGAGTCCCACTAGATAAATCAGGTCCTAGATCTAAGTTAAATTTACAGAGAAGTTAGAAGGGAGATCATTAAGCATAGGCATAATTTACAAAAATATTTTCAAGGGGAGATGCACACCATTGTAAACGATTTTCTGCATTTCAGTAGTCTAAAGTACTATTGTTGCAAAGTCCCAACATTAATCATACGCTCTGGTTTACACTTCCAGTTAGAGCAAAGGTGATGTCCTCGACGACTATTTATTATGCACAAATATTTAATTTGTGCATCCTTATAGCAATACGCATAAATGTGTCACGAAGTAGAACCACTACTGTAGGAGCAAGCGCAAATAAAGTAGACGGTGGTTCACATAGGAACCTTTGCTTAAAATTCACAAAATGAAACTCGTTCCCCGCATTTTAAAGGTTATTACCATAGCTACCTAGCTTTTATGAGTGTCATACTTCAATTAATTTAGTTACGTTCGCGAACGCTGCCACTATCCAAAATAGAGGTGTTTCAAAAAAAGCATTCTTTAGTTCAAAAAAAATTATAGAGGAAATAAAGTCATACTACGAAAACTCCTCGTTCCATATGGGGTTGCAGCCCGTTAGCGTTCGCGTAAAAGATTTCGCCCCATTGACGTCCAGTGCCACAAGTACAGCGACAGAACTGCTAAATCCCTGCAGCCGCGCTTCTTTGACTGATAAGCAAAAAGCTATTATTAAAACATTTGCAAAAAGATTATTAAACGACTGGAATTCTTAAAAATGACACCAAGCACGAGAACTCAGAAACAGAAATTAGGGAATAATTAAATTTGGTGACTAATTACATGACCCCAAATGCAACAGCCACATTGCCCAAAAAATATACCAAACAGCCTCTGCTTACTTTCTTAAGTATCACGAGACATAAAACGTTCCATAAAATTTTGATAATCGCCGGTAACACTCGAGAATCTCTAAATTCGGCCCAAATTTTAAGCATAAATAGTTAACTATGAACAAGTGACACCGATTTGATTATCCAAACTAAGTGCCACTAGAACATATGAGAAACTATCAGGATTAGTTCGTTAACGAAGTAAATCAACATAAACATTAGGGAAAATACGCGATTACCTACTAGAGTGAAAAAATCGGGAATACTCGTGGTTAAGAAAGTGCACAAAATTATTTTACGCTTATCAACAAAACATCATTCATGCAATCCCACCTTCAATGCATAAAATGGGCATTTTTGGCATGAAGACGCAACACACTCATCTCGAGCGTATGCTACAGGTCTAATCAAGCTCCCTCAAAAGGCATTGCATTAATAACAATCAAGATAAAACAAACAAAGTAAGGTCAAACAAATATGAAGTTCGTTAACGAAAAATAAAGCAAATACCCCGTTTTACATGGCTTTTTGCAAAAGATTCTCTAAATTTTAATAGACTATTAATTGTAAAAGTGGTTGTCACAAAAGTTTGTAAATTCCACCTATTATTAAGCAGTGAAGGTAACAGGGAAATCTGTAAGTACACATGTGCAAAGCATAACCTTTTTAATGCTTTGCTGCCTACAATTTGTGCATGTTTTGTTAGAAGATTTTATCCTATTACGGGCTCCAAAGTTCACACTGCGTTTCTCTATATGCTTACTGCCGAACTGTTGACCGAGCTGAGATTCTGGATAGTAGCACTGTAACACTATGGTGTTTTTTTCCTTGGTATTGCTGAGGCGCCACTTTTTAACCTTTAAATTTGTCTGCTTGTACCTCGCTGGGTGGGCTGGCCGTCGGACCATGCCAATATATATTCTGCCCGGGTATTGTGTATTCCTTTGCCTTTAGGGAAGTCTCGGGACGCTACAAACACAATATTTAATATTACCGCACCAGCTGCTACTATGCTTCAGACAGCGTATCGAACGACCGGAAGGCTAAAAAGTATTACCAAAAGACTATGCAGGGAACTTATGATGTCAGCTGTTGAGACCACAAAGTACACTTTGCAGTAGCTGGACACCTTGTGTAATTGTATGACTAACTGCCTTACCACCTCAGTCTCTAAAGGTTGCAATTCCATTCAGCTGCATTGCGTCTCTGCTGTACACATCACATTGGTCAACTGCTACTTTAGGTAAGACTTACAGTAGGTAATTCGTTGGTTGTTCATTTAATAATCGGTTTCGGCAAAGGGCTACTTTATCTAGGGAATTATACTGTAGCGTCCCGAGACTACCTGAAGACGAAAGAATACAGAATATATATTCAGCGCAGAGAAGGTGTCTGGGCTATTGGCATGGCTCGAAAGGCCGGCCCATCCAGCGAGGTACAGGAGGGCTAATTCAAGGAACAAAAGTGGTGCTTCACCAATACCGAGGGACAAACCACTGTCGTATTACACTAAAAAGGCCTTTGCAACATAACATAAATAAGCTTAGTAATTATTAACCTAAAATTGAATAATGACAAATCTAATTTGTACAAGCTACCTAGTTGACCACTATCCAATCATGCAACTACGCCTTAATAAAAAGGCCTAATTAGGTATTCCAAACTCTGATATTCAAATTCAATTTCCTAAACTTATTGCCAAATTTTATTCAAATGTCTGATATCATCTCTCATCCATTTTTAAAGATGTTTTTAACTATCTCCGACGTTTTTATCCTAGCCTTTACTGCTGGAATAGTTGGAGCTGATATTTTATCTCTGTTTTTTAATCTTGTGGCATTTTGCACTGGTTGGACAACCCACCAAGGGCGATCTTGTCTATATGTGGTGTTTGTCACTGGAACAGATTTCTACGGGCAAGGTGGTTTTTACATATATCACTAAATTTTTTCAAATGCACACTTTTAACATTTTTCGTTTTTGGACTGATCCATGAGGGGTTCAACAACTCATATAACTTGAAGTGGTATTCACAATACATGCGTTGATAATTCTCCTTGATGATTATTTGAATTTGTTGTGACTTTTCTGTTAATGTATTTGTTGGATTATATCATCGTTAGTGCAAAACCTCCTGACTTTCTTTCAATCTGTGGGCACTAAATGCCACTCTCAGGTTCGGGTCCTATGCATCCTTCCGGATCGGGACCTATTATGAGAAAGTCCATTTTCTGGTCTTCCATCTCATCATTTATCTTCTTTATCACATGTTTTGCGCATAATACTGAGAGGCCCTAAAAGTAACATGAGCAAGTTAGCAAACCAGTGTCATTTTACGCAAACTGTTTTTTCCTTATAGGCGTTTCTGTGGATGGATACAAACTCTTCTTTAGTTATGTCCAGGTCAACTTACCGTCATTAAGACCTTTTCATAAGTAATGAATTACACATTTGCTATAAGAAGCCTTTGTATATGTTATTTGTTTATACATGGGTTGTAACATTCCTGATTGTGTATGACTGTAATATTGGAATTATATGATAAGTTCGTTGAAAAAAATGCACTTGGTCACCATGAGTTCGAAGCTGTCTGCTATAAAGAAGTGATGTTTTAGTAAAAGGCGGTGAAGGTTTCCCACTGCACAATGTTAATCGCCCTGTAGTAATTGAATAAGCGTTTTTAGCATGTTTGATGTGCGTGGCCGTACTTAGGTAGGAAGTTAATATCTTTCGACAAAGACATCGCAAATGAGCTATGGATCAATAGCTCTTGCGCTATACCTTCTCCTACTCGCAATTCGCCCCCATCATGTCTTTTTTGATTCGAGGGTAGATCATCAATTGGCCAGTCGTTAGTCGCTACATTCCTTACGCTTTTACCAAAAAATTTCATCGAGTGAGTTGAATTTTCAAATACAGTGCTCCACCCTTTTCTGACTCTTATTGCTGCACAGTAACGAATTTCGAGGGTAGCTTACATCTCACTTGTATGCTTTAGATCAAAGTCTTTTTTTTGAATTCTACTATGATTCTTCCAAATTCGTAACCTTAACTGAGTCTGTGTGCACAACTGATACGTATTTTGGTCTCGGATATTTATCTAGTTATCACTACTCTCAAGCCATGCTTCCTTCCCGCTCCAGATTTCCCCGGTGAAATCATCGAATATGCTTCCTTAAAAAACGAGAGAAAAGTTATGGAACCACAAGCGAAAGCTCCATCATTGTCTCTGGATGCCTATGCTTCCAGCGCAGCCTCTGTCGCCAGTGTTCCTGCACAGGCTGTCTTCGTCCCAACTAAACTCCCACCAAGACCCACTTCAAGTCCCTCTACTCTCCTGCCTCCTACTTTTACGTACTCTTCCAATGTGGTTGTCGAATCGCCAATCCCTGAAGGACAAGCATTTCCTCGCGCGGAACCTGCCGAAACTATGGCTGTGCAGACCCCCATGGAAAGTGAAACCAATATGAATGAAACCTCTCCCATTCCAATGGATGATAGCGCTATGACGCAGCTGTTAGCCTCGATAGAACCCATTGGTCCACCAGTTGTGGAACCAATGGAATGTCAGTCGCAGCAACAACAGAAGATGGGAGAGAAAGGGGTAGAGGAGGAGGTTGAAGATGAGGAGAAAAGAGAGGAAGTAGAGACGGATCAAAAGGAGCTAAATTTGGATGAAAGTGTGAGCGCCTCTAAAGAGCTTGATACTACCAAATCAATTCCTCAGCCTTCTCTTCCTTCTCCACCATCTATGACGACCACTGCTGCAGCTGATATCGATGTTTCAGTAGCAACAGTAGAAAACTCAAAAGTGGTAACAGATGAGGTTGCTGATACTGCTACTCACCTTCCTCTATCACCACCGAAGTCGAAATCGAAACCCGTTGTCCAGATTGTGCGCAAACGAAGGCATATCTTGTCGACGCTGCAAATGATGCGAAGCTACGCGGACACACTACAGCCAGTAGATTGTGTGATTCTCGTGGAGCGTTGTGCTCCTTTCTCCAGGAACACTCGTTTCATGAAGTACTTTAAAACAGAATTTTTGTCCAAAATCCTCAGGTGGGTCATAGCTAACACCTATTGGTGCTCCCTTATCTGTTGTTAGTTTTTGCTTTTCACTATCTTATATTGCACATTATTGCCTTAAAATACAAGCTCTCTTTAAAAGGACTTTATTTTGTGGAGCCTTTTCATACTTAAAACTGGGTTTAAATGCCTTGGAATATAATTGAGTATCATATTCTGCTGTATTGGGACGTAGTATTCAATTAAAAGGCTCCGTTTTTTAATTTCAGTGATTTAAATGGTGGGCCTCCTGTGGATATGAATTTTGGAAGAGATGTAAGGCATTTGCTTTTTATAACTACTTTATGGCTATTAAAACTTCTTTGGGCCACGTATGATGATATTTGTACTATATATCTCTTAAACCGTGTTTTAACGGATTAAGAAACCCCGATTATGTTGTTTGCTTCTGGAAATAATAATCAAAATCATATTTCTAGAATTGGGTGTTGGATTTTACCACTTATATGCATTAATTTTTAGGAAAAATTCTCCTATTTGCCTAAGTATCGCTGTAAATATGTTATAACTCAAGGTTTTTTCCATATTGCTCTATCCTCGTTGAATTCTTCTTGGTTCGTAGCATCATAACGCCGAGGGTACACTTGAAGACAATAAAATAACCATGTTGGGGATGGGCTTTGTTACTGACATACAGAAGGGTTGGTACTTTGGGCGATTGTGGGTCTTTAGCATTGAGTAAAGTTAGGGGGGAGCGCTTGACACAATAGCAGAAATAGGTACCATATTTCCCTTCCTCAATTGTCTATGTGCACCGCATTGACCCTTAATTTGAAAGCTTTGAATTATTTTTTCCTCCAGCAATTATTTTTGCTTAAAGCTCAAGAATAACCTACAAATCTGTTGGTGTGAGTCTGTTTCACGTAGATTACCGGGTATAAAAGTTTGTATAGCCAGTAGAAGTTCATAACTAGTCGTTTTAAACAACTTCTAATCGTTTTTTGTGAAGTATGAAAATGGTTCATAGATCTAAATTGTGTCTTTTTTGAAGTCTGTGCACTCGTTGATTCCGACTAAAGTGGATGTAAATGCCGCTATGACACGGAAGCATGTAAGAGCGTGTCTTTCTAGTCATACACTTCCCTCTACTCACTCCACACCTTCGATTGGCGCAATCCGGAGCCTCCTACCACACTGGTCAGCGACACCGCTATCATCAAGAGCATCTTTACCGCTCTTGACACCCTGCAATCCTCCGGAGTCCCACCCGTCGCTCGAGGAGACGAGGGTATTCCCATAGTGCCACTGTTACGCGTAGCCCTCAGTCTTTTTGATAACCTTGAAACACATCGTCGTCGCGCCCTGGGTCTACGTTTACGACGCCGTCACCTTATTCTTCTCCTGCGTTCGCCCTGCGCCACTCTTGAACCCCTTAAGGCCGAGGCGGCTATCCTATCGGGTGAGGCGGTGGTAGAGAGTTCTGCCACTGCGATAGAGACAGCGGAGTGTTCAGAGACTACTGCTGCTGGCGAACCAATGGATGTGGAGGGAGCGGCAGTGGACAGCAGCACAATGCGGAAGGGTGTTTTGGCACAGCTGCGTGAGCTCCGTGTGGCGGTAAGTGTCTTCTCGCCCTGTGAGGACAAGAATCTGCGACGCCTGGCGCAAATGTGCAATATGCTGCCGCCAGATATTCGGCGGGACTCCGAGTGGCCTACGGTCATCTTCTCGCGTGAGTTAAATTAGAGTTTTACCTCCCTATCTTGAATGCTTTGTAAATAGGTGAAACACATTTGAATCAACGATAGCGAATACTTAATGCTTAGTGTTCATTAATACACTGGGCCTAGTCACTTAGCTTTCGAGTGGTGCTGGTTGAGTAACGAAAAGTGATTGCTTCATTCCTATTCATTTTAACATGTTCAGCTCATTTGCACTTGGAAATGAAATTTCATTAAACCGCAAACCTTTAGAAAACTACTTTTATTTCACTTTTAACTCGAGTCAGAAAACTACCTGAATATTTCTTTTCGTAATCGTCGTTATTTTACTCAGCCAATTCTTCAAAATGGCTTCAGTAAGTCAGGCAAGAAGTATTTCTCAAAGAATGGCACTTAGGTTCAAGAATTGCGATAGTCTGATCATCCCTATCGGCTGATTGAATTTTAGTCAATGAGGCGTTCTAAGAAGCCGCTAAAGAAATTAGTATGGCCATTTATTGTCGCCCCTTTCAGGTGAGATATCCCAGGCTTCGCTGGCCCAGCGCCATTCTAGTGGTCCCACAGCTTCCCGACGATCCGCGGCACCACCGTCACCACAGCAACAGCAACGTCCCCAGCAAACACCGCCACAACCCACCTCTGCCTTAGGGAGCGCCGAACCCTCGCCCTGTCATCCCTTGCAAACTCAAAATCAACAACCTCAACAGCAACAGGTGCCATCGTTGCTGCCGCAACAACAGCAGCCATCAATGGTGCGTCATGTGGTCGGAGGTCCTGGTGACTGCTCTGCTCCTTCGCCTCACCAGACGAGAATGGTGAGATAACCTTTTGATGTTTTAGCCTCTGCCAGCTGAATAAATAGGGAGCTTAGTGCCAGATTCGCTATTTGATGTTGTAGTTATTTCCCACCGACTGATCTCAGCCCAGTGAATGCGTACGATCCATGCTTTGGTGTGGTTTTTAAAGCGTTTTGTAATACCGCGGATTTTATGAGTCACCTTGTGGAATAATTACCGAAAGCTTTAAAAAAAGTTATGTAAGTTCTCCTCGTATTTCCGAAGACATGTGCTGAAATCGAGGTATAGCAGAAACGTATAAATTCATGGAAATCTATGCGTAAATTATTGAGGGTCTGTTATGACCATTTAAAGTAAATTATCATTCAAGAGACCGTGTACGCTTAGGTTTTTTTGGCTACCTTCAAAATCATAGTAAAACTAACTGCCGTGATTTGGCGTTTAGCATAATCGGCACTATTCAATTCAGCGTATACAATAATCACTCCTTCGACTTCCTTTGGAGTTGATTTTTACACTATTCTAATCCAGGAAGGTGGATACATGAGGGGCAACAGTGTCTTTTGTCAGTGGTCTTTTAGACTTTTAATCAAATAAGGTGGCGACAGAATTCAACAGAATCTTTTTTCTCCGCTTCAGCCGGTTCCTTATCCGCCAGGCAGCAATCCAATAGTATCTGGAAGTGGTCAATCGCACACCGCCTTCTCAGGTCCGAATTCCATTGAGCCTGCACAGAGCCATCACCTGCATCAGAGTCTGCAGAGGTCTCTTGGCAGTAGAAGTGGACTTACCGGACCCAGCAGTGTGCCCGATGCCTTGAGCAGCACGTACCAGGTCTCACCCATGGCCGCTCAAGGCTATGGTCTCGCACCACCGCTCTCTGTTGAAAGCCAGGTGCCCCGAGCTTCACACCAACCAATCCCATCGCAGCAACCACAGCAGGCACCACCACCACAACAGCAGTACTATTCACCGGTGGCTCCAACGCCTTATGATGTAAGGTTTTAACGGTTATTTAAGAGCCTTCAAGTAGCCTCATTATGGTATACTGGCTTGCTACTGAATGTCAATTCAATTCATCTGTGCTTACGGTTGAATTGCTTCATTTTCACTATATTTCAATGCTGGCTAGACATATCATTTGGTCGTGATATAATTGCGTCTTTGTTTGTACTTTTTAGGGTGAGAGCACCTTATCAGGCCTCTCGCCGGCAATGGCCTCCGACCCATATCTTCGGGTTAGCTATCCACCCAATCCGAGTCCCATGTGCTCTAGCGCAAATATGAGTATTAATCCCAACATCTCTGCTACAACTGACTCACAGTCTGCCATCGGGTTACAGAACTCTTCCGAGCCTCTAAACTCAGATCATCACCATCAGCAGAAGGCGAAACAGCGGCCGACATCGCAGCAACAGCAACCCGTTCTGTCGACCTACGCGATTCCCGGCACTCCACACTCCGCAGAACCAACTAACGTGCAGTATCACCAACGCCAGCATCCCTCACCCTATCAGGCACCACAGCAGTCACCAATGGCAACCAATCCTGTACCTGTGTCGACGGTGGTGAGTGGGCAGTATCATCCTCCGTCCACACTGGCGTATCCCATACCAGAAATGAGTCGGTAAGTTAGCATTTGTTGGATGTGTGATTGAGTTCTTAATTCTACTTCTTGGTGTAGAAGTACTTTGATTAAGGGTTGGAAAGCTCGGTTATTCAAACATTGATGTGTTCTCCGTTGAATCGCTAAATTTTCTTTTTATCTATCAATGTGCGGTCATGGAATGGTTTCATTAGTTTTATTCAAGAAATTAAAGGCTTTATAAAGAAGGCAATAATTTGGGACCTCAGTATTGAGAGATGGGAATTGCTCAGTAATAACCGTGCCCTCCACGATTTTGGGTTTTCGCACCGGGGTTCGTTATCCGGGCGGGTCAGAAGTACCTTTGTTTTTTTTCACTCGATGAATCATTTTACCCTTATTCAAATGTGAGAAAATACTGCTAAGGGAGGAATTTGGGGTATTTTTAACAGGTATTTCTATGAGTATGGAAGAGATCTCGCTAAAGAATGCTCCGAATGTTCAAAGATATCATCCCAGGTTATTAAAGTGAAGGAGAAGCTTACGTACTACCTAAACTTCTAAAAACCACTAATAATCTGCTTTATAGCATTTAATCCAATTACGAATCCTACAAGGTTGTGTTCAGTGGAACTCATGGGTAGAAATCCTAAAGAGGTAAAAGGTAAAATCAAGAATTCGTTTAGCCATACCAACTGTAAAAGAAGGTTATTGTTTTATTCAGAATTAAAATTACTGCTTCACGATGAGTGAATAATACGAATAAGTTCTTTTCAAATGATCACAATACGAGACATGATAGATAAAGTCCATCCGCCAAATGGAAAAGAGGTTTTCACGATTTTCCATTTTCATGAGAAAATTTTTACTCGCCTCCCATTACTGATGACTGGACGATGTTTTGTAAAGAGCGTTTTTTAGTTACTTAAAAGTAAAAATATTTAATAAAACTGACGACGAAGTGGCTGCTTTTTACTGTATTACCGTTCCATTGTCACCCAGCTATCTGATTTTTAATTCTTTACAACAAGAAGAGAGATGGGTCGTTCATAATTTAGTACTGTGAGCAGTGGTTTTAATTAGTTGAGGATCGGTTCCGCTGTATTGCTGGTCATCATGAAGGAAGTCTTCACGGTTTTGATGGTCCTTTTGCAGATTTAACTTTTTACGATAAATTCAATCTCTCTTGTGTTTTGGAGCATTATTCAGTCAGCAAAATCAATCTTGTTGATTCCCCAATGCCAAAGTCACTCCTTAATAGATTTGAATGTTTACCGGTTGAATGGCATGGGCAAAGCCTACACCATTAACGTATTGGCAGAATCGCTAGAAAATTTAGAAGTCATGACAAGGTCTAATAAGTGAGGTATTTCGTATTTATTTTTCAAGCTACCAAAACACGGGCTCTCCACTGAACGCAATGCGCCCGTCTGCCCCGACAGTCCCACCCGGTCGGGTTATGGGAGAAGAGCGGACGCTCCTCTGGGAGGGCCAATTGAATGTGCGCGGTCAGATGCTCGCCTACGTGCAGATCTTCTTTGAAGTCCCAGCTCCGTAGGTTTCTCTTCTGACAGCTTGCACTTAGGCAAGGGAGAGGTGGTCTACTATTTTGACAATCAGGGTTTTATTACATTGGCAGTGGCAAATTATTTTTAAAAGTACAGGGAGTGGTAAAATTATTGCTATGCGTGTTGAACATATTGAACAAAATTTAACTTGCATGACGGTTTAAGTAAGGAGCTACTTGCAAGGTTCATTTTAACTGAATAGTTTAAAAGCATCCAGTTCTATGTCAAGTAGCTCAGGAATGCTTATCCAACTCGGAAATTGAAATATTATTCATTTGCCTTCAAAGTGACAAAAGCGAGCAACCGAGCTTAATATCCCTTTTGATTAATTATGGGAAGGCAAACTACACTGACTGACTTAGCAGGAATTACACAATTTTTTTGACGCTTCAATACGAGGTTAACACGCCAAGAACTGTTTTTATTGACGTTTAACGTAAGTGATGCAACAATCGGTTTACACTCACATCAACTGCAAAGTAGCGGAAGCTGATCACACAGGCTCTCTCAACGTGCATTAGCAGATAATAGTAAGCCTCGTAAACTATCAATTAAAGTCCTCATTTCCTTCGTCCTGTAAAAAGACATCATATCCCTCAGATTGCCTGCTGACTGGTGAGGAGAAATGGGACACTTGACACATGATATTTCATCTTTAGAAGATTATGGCTGGTATCTTATACTTATCATCATTGAAGTATTTAGTTCTTAGGCAACTAGCACTGACTATGTTATGTAAAGCACAGAAAAAAACTTACTAATGGTGTTAGACTGTAATATAGGTCGCAATCTTATATATCTGCAAACGTTGGCGCTTCTTGCCGTGAAGGCCAGCAGCTGAAGCCTTTTGCCTAGCTGGTATGCTTATGAACCAATAGCAACCTTATTCGGGATAATGTATTTCTATCTTCACACGTGGACATAAAAGTACAATTAATCGTTTATTGCACTTCCTTACTGGTTTTTGCTAGCCCTGGAACCAATACGTTGCGTGTAATTTCTTTATATTTTAGCGCCTTGATTCCTCTTTGAAGTTGTATCAGGTCATACTCATAAAGAAGGAAGGTTCATTATTAGCGTGGAGAAGGGTTGGTAGGCTGCATGCATGATCAGAGAGTCATGCCACCGCGTAAGGGTACAACACAGGAGGCTGAAGGGTCCGTGTAGTTAAATATTACAATAAAGCAAGCACCTTTTATATTCGAGCTTTTTTGGGCCTATTTAAGTTCCTCTTCAAAGATTCGGTTTCAACTCAATCACTTTAAAAGGTTTCTGCATAGAATTGTCTCATGATCACAAAGGGACACTGCGACTCGTTGTTTCTTACTTATTTCTCCTCCTAGTCTTTTGCTCCATAAAGCCTCGATTTCATTTCCGACCTTTTGGCGGCTGCAAATGGAGTTCCTGTTAGATATTACAATGACATGGTTTCTTTTTTCCCTTTCGTCAGCCGAATAACCTTTCCGTGGCAGAAGAGTTCATGCCTAATGCTGCAACTGGAACAGGTTGATCGTGACAGCCAAATGGGACAGATTCTGAGCCACCGTATGTCCTCCTACCTTTTGCCCACAAAACTTTCAATTGCTTTCAAGGTAGGCGCTATTCTTAAGTTCGAAATGTCCGAATTTTTTAAGTATAGAGTTTACTTTCATCTTCATTACCACTTTTACTTGGTTATCGTTAAGACGCATAGCTATTTATGTTTTAGACATGTTTCGATCTGCAGATATATTTTAAATAGTACTTCTGCAGTAATTGTTTTTTGCGTATACAGTACATAGCCGATGGTGGTTAGACAATTTCCATTCTTATAGGTGATTTTAGTCTTGAATATGACCAAGCCCATTGTGAGAGACCTCAGCTGAATTAAAATGCGTGGTTAAAACTTTACCATCTCAAACCGGACAATTATTGGCTAAATATTTCAAAGTATCCTGGAGAATTATCAATCATATCCCGTAGCAATCGTCACGTCTTATGTTAGAAATTTCCACTCTACCTCATCAAGTTCTGAGAAGCATCTTTATCCGGACATATTCACAACTCAAATAAAAAAGGCTGAACTCCCATTCGCGTGTATAAATCAGTTACATTGTTTAGAGTTTGAGATAAGAAAGAACCAAATTAATTCATATTTAGTGGTAGATTGCCGCTTTCTCCTTGTTCCTTTCAGAACCCCGAAAGTCAGATTGCCTTGCAGAATCGTCTGCTCAGTCCTACACCCACGTCTTTTACTATGGGCATAGTACCACCTTTGGCCAGTTTTAACGGTTCAATTGCTCCAGGTGTTATTTCTTTCATCTGCCTACTCTGCACTGATGATGGGCACGTTATAGGTGGGCTACCTCACTGTGTTTTCATTTTTATCCACTTACATTAGGATTGATATTAATGTGAGTAGAAGAAGGACGGCAAATGGCTCTATGCAATCACTTACAAATTATTGTCTGAAATTAGCTCATTTGAGGAGCACTGATTTATACCCTATGTGGTGTTTGCATCTGCTAATAATTGAAATTCTGAATGAGTTACCCAACTTTCTGGCATTTAATTTTACTAGCATGATATAAAGCTAATGCAGTGATTGTTTATTGGTTAGTCTTTCACATCCTGTCAAAAGGTCGAGTTTTTGTTCTATTGTCTCCTTTTTAATATGTGTCCTCTTTGAGAGACAACCTCCGTCAGCAATTTTTTGCCTTATAAATCCTAGATGATCAATTTATAGGGCCTTATCGAAGATAGCGGGAAAATTTAACTCATCCACTATATTTAACGAGAGAACAAAAGAGTTAGCCTTGCTCGTAAAGACGAAATTGCATCACAACCCTTTCCATTTTAACTGCTTACTTGTTTCCATGGTCGCACTCGATGTAGGTGGTTGGCGTTGAATTCGTCTTCCATACCAAAACGTATTTTGTCCTCACTATTATATTTCACGCACTTTTTGAGACCCTGAAAAGTCTGTATTGTGTGCTTGTAGGGTCATCGTGGGGTCTCTGTTGTATCTTGGATCCTTCTTTCTTGATTTATAAACAAGTTTGGTTTTGCCAAAGAAGTAGTTTCCGAGTGGCTAGAGCAGTATTAACAGACGTCTTGGGATATCATTTCTGTACTTTCCACTTCCTGTAATTCAAACATTTTAGGCGCTTTGGAATGTCCCTCAGGAAGTTCTTCATTTTCTCAAAAATTGGTTTCCGAAACCACAATTGTATTTCAAAATCCTGCAGCGGGCCTGCATCATCTTAAACAAGTCACAGTGCTTTTGCCATTACTTTTATGGTTTTAGCTTGCCAATGTCACTTATCCCCTGCAAACTTACAAACCTTTCGCGCTTTGAGCCAGTTGTGCGTCGGGTTCACGGAAGTCAGCCTCATTGTGTTTTAGGCTTAGAGTTCGAGGAATCGCTCAGAAAGTACCATTTTTCAATTTACCTCTCTTTGGCTATTCAACAGTTTTCGCCAACACAGCCTTCAACGGCTATTGTTTCAGTGGTTGATTGACGTTTAGTGGCGAGTGCCTTGCGAACACCTCTTTCTGTGTGTTATACACTTGAATTTTGGTATCACGACGAAAACGAGAATTTGTTAGTCATCGTCTAAGAAGCAACTATAATCTACAGTGATTTTTTTAAGTTCAATCTCTTTTATGGCGATAGGCCTAATGCCAAAGGATTCGGAGACATTCCGTGGTGACATACTCCTTCGTCAATTGCATCGATGCCAGAGAGTCGTATCGGAGAGGCAACAGCAGCAGTATGATGCTGGCTTATTAGAGCTACAGCCACAACAGCACCAGCAACAGCCTTCACCGGCCTACAGCACCAGCACACCCTCTCTGCCCAACACACCCAGTAAGATGGTGCGCCCATCTACTGCGGTAAGTGTAAATAACTAAGCATTTCATCCTGTAATTCGATTCGCAATTTTTCTATTTCAAATACCACTTGTTTCCGCACTATGGGGTCAGAATGTATGAGGGATTAGTCATTGAGATGGAAGGCTTGATGTTTACTTTGTAATCCTCAAAGTGACACTTCTTCAGCTTCGGTATGCAGTTCCGCTAGCGTTTTCGTTATACATACTTGTGCTTCTCTTGCAACTGTGATACGGAAGCAGCTTAAGTTTGATTTTTGTGAATTTCTTGATTCACTAATTGTTTTCCTGCTTCACTATTTTCAATGATTTTTTATGGTCGGTCAATGTGCAAACAATCGGTAATACCGTTCCCAGTCAGTTTACCATTTACTGCGATGCTTGGTAAAGGCTTGACAAAACAAATGCTTCACCTTTCGAGACTCACAAGTTTTACTGGCAATGCGGAAGAATAGTAGTGAGATTGATGAAGGTGGAAAGCAGGATCGGCATAAGCGTGTATTGTATTATTTTTCGCCGTGGCTTTGGTGTATAGAAAGGTAAACGCTGCTTCGGTTTGATAGCAGCGGTAATATGAAAATTTGTACATTCAGGTTCCCCTTCATACGGTAAGTATGCCCACGTAATTTTCTGTTCCAAAAGTTCACCCACGGCAAAGAGCTCCTTAAAACGCTTTACTTGTTAAAATAATCATTGAAGTCTAAATTCCCAATAATTACTTTTTCTCACCCTAATCACCTCCACTTCTGTCTATTCAATTTTCATTTAAGACTCTGTTCCTTTTTCTTACTTGAAAATATGGTTGTCTAAGTTTAATGCTAAGAAAAGGTGATGGTCATCACCCTCTTCGCGTCTCCTCATTAGTAGGTCTTGAGATACGGGATATGAGTTGGTCTGTAGAAATAGGACTTGCGTTCAATTATTTTACTATTGCTGGCTGTATCTGAAAACTAAACTTCTCTTGCACAATCTGTTTCTCGAGTTACAACCAGCTGTATCGAGTACGCAGATGTCATTCACTTTTAGCAGGTGAGCAATCCATAGTGCACAATGCCGTCTGCAATTCACCCAACACGCGCAAATTCTAGTCCTCTGGGTATGCAGCAGTGTCTTTGAAGTGTGGAGTGGGCAGTGTGCCGATTGTTTGGGGACAGCCGGTGACATGCCCGTTCTCTTAACGAATGTTGTAGTACGAAAGCCATTTCTCGGCAAATGACCATTTTAAGGGGACACCTGTGAAATAAGAGAATACAATGACAGTCTGCGAGGCTTATCTTCATCTGGTAGTGCACGTGGATGGGATCTGTGTGCTCAGCTTCCACCACTTTCCAGTTGTTGTAAGCGTGAAACAATCCTTCTACTATTCACTTCACAGATCTCCACAATTGGTTGCAAGAGGTCATTTTAGCAAACCTTATGGTAAACCTCTATTTTTTGGTTATCTTATTTATCAAACTGATTACTTGATTATTTGTTTGACTTTGGAAATTCGGTGTTATAGTCAATTCAATTGAAGTTAAATTTTTAGTGAAATTTTAGTCTCCTGTGCTAAGGATTTGTGCAACTGTACTTTGCGCATTCTTTTTGCTGAAAAATAATATGGAAAGATGAGAATTAACTACTATTTAGGGGTAAATAGGATTACTTTTGACATGGGTTTAATCTCAGTCTTATTTTTATTGAAAGTAGAAAGGTGATAAGTTACTGGAGACTCATGCCTCTAGGTAGTTTGAAACTAGGGTGGTTTTTTCCAAAAACCAACTAAATGGTAAGAAATAGGATTACAACATTATTGAGGAGTGTTGTTGTTGATCTCTTAAGCTTCAGTTCTTTCGCCTACTTCCAATGAACTTGTAACCTCTATACCATGCTCAATTGAAAGACTTGAGTTAGTAATTTTAAATCCCCCAAAAGCCTTCATTTTACAATCAGTCAGTAACAAAATAGAATAAACTTCTTGCTAATTTAATGCTTTACAAATCTCTTCATAGCGCTGACATGCCAAAAATAAACTTGCCTATTCTAATTGAAATGTGTTTATGGTGTTATTGTCTCACAGACACCTTCGCCGGTGGTTGGTCGAAGCAGTGGTGGCAGTGGCAGTGGCGGCGGTAATTTAGCATCACGAGTCGGGGGAGGTGTAATGAGTGAGGAGAACGAAATGGTCCAACAGCAACAGCAGCAGTTTATGACCACGTACCACCAGATGCCCCCACAGCAACAACAGAAGATGCAGCAGCAGCAACCACAGATGCCTCGACAACCTCCATGGCAGGATCAAAGACAGACTGGAACGCCAAGCGATTTGATTCAGCAACAGCAGCCGAGACCCTACCAGCCCTATCAACATCCCCCTCAGCAACAGATGATGATGTCACCTGGTCCAAGTGGTCAGGTTGGTTGACATCAAATTTGCGGTGTCCGATTTAGAACTTAAAGCGGGCAGACAATATAATTGTTCAAGCAATGTATCAAAGCTGTCGCCTGCAACTGTTTAGGTCTTTTGTCGAGAACTTGTTTATCTGTCGGTAGGGCCGGCAGTAAGCAGTGGAATCTTAGCAACACTTGTTTTACAATCTTGGGGGCTGGAGGGGGAGTGTTCAAACGCCCTTCAGTTAGTGCTAAGTAAAAGAGGATGGATACTTTTTCAAGTTTTGAACATGTTTTTAGCTTGAGCAGCGTAGTCTAAGCTTCATTACTATCCCGCTTTATCTCTCTCTACACTTGGTTGGTAGTTTACTACGGATTGGTTGTTATCGCCTCATTTTTCATCCAAAAATCTGTCAAAAAGTAGTTTTGAAAATAAAATTTTTGCTCCTTGCTTTGCTGAAGTGGGGTTGTTTGATGAAAGATTTATGATTGATCCTAGTCTTCATCATTGATTAAATTACCTTTATCCAATTTCGACAATGGCAAGATTGGATAGATGGGTTATTTTCTTCTTCGTCTCCAGTCGCAGCAACAGCAACAACATCTCTATCAGCCTCAAGGAGTGCCCATGGCTCAGTCCGCTTACATGCAACAAAAAATCCCGGGTATCATGTCCCAACAACAACAGCAGCAACAACACCTCCAACGTCCACAGGCCTACCCTGGTCTCGTCACCCCAAGACAGCAGCTACGAGACGCCTCGGGCCGCTTTCAGAGTAGTAGTTCCGCTGCCGCTGCCGCCGCTGCTGCGGCAGCAACTGCCTCTGGGGGCCAGGACTATCACACCCCACCCCTCCCACCTTCTTACGCACCCACCCCCGGGGCGCAGATTTACGATTTGCCACAGCAGTACGCCGGAATGGGTCCGACGCCTCGTATGCCCGCCTATGCCCGCCCTCCGCCCGCCATGCGGCCTGGTTTCCCCCGGATGAACTCCGCTGCAGCTGCTGCTGCCGCTTATGCAGCGCGCGCGCCCGTCGGTAGGGCCATTCCAAGGGGCATGGGGATGCGGGGAATCGCCCAGCCTCATCTCGTGATGCCACCAGGGCCTGGCGAGGGAATGATTTACGAGAATCCGATGGATCAACAACAACAGGGCGTATTCGAGTCCAATGTTGTAGTGACCCCGTCTACCCCACATAACCAACCGCCGATGTTTTGATTAACTATTCCTTTTTTTCTTAAGGGAGTGTGTGTATAGATGTTGATTTTATATCCAAGTCTTGGTCATCCCCGGTCTGTATATGTGATTAAAGCATTTGCCAAGTGGTATATTGAAATAAATGTGGCTTTTTGTGGAAGAAATAGTTGGCTTTATCCTTATTCCACCACCGCTTCAGTGACTTGAAATGAAGGATTTTTTGCACATTTCCCAGCAATCCGCCGGGATAAAAAGGACCCCAAATTTGGCAACAAAATGATTTCACTCATCTTGTTCATTTGATAAAAGCAATCCCCTCAATAAATAGTTCGGAAGTACGTCACAGCCGGAGCGTAAAACTAGCCGGGCTTTTTAAAGGTTGTATTTTCAGATTGATTTACTCAATTACCCCGATGCCATGTCGCCTAAGACAAGTCATCGGTGGGAAAGTCAAGTGATTAAGCAGTGTAAGGCGGGTGAATTCTTTAATGTGCATTTCCACCACTCATGATTTGAGATAGACTCAAACTCAAATAAACAGATCTACTCGAATCAAACAATTGCAGAGACAAGACGCATAAAGGTGACTTAATTTACTTACGCAATATCAGAGATAATAAAAACAATCTTCACCAACACACATAGAGACTCAATTCAAGGTTTCCAAAGCCGCAGCAGCCCATCCTCAGAAAATGTGGCGATGAGGTTTTGGTGTGGATGGTGAGCCACCCCAAGGATCTCTTTTTCATGCACCTAAAAGGAAGCACACAAATCAAGCACCAACAAACTGTCAATCAGAAGTAGAGATATCACATCACAACTGGCATCGCTCACCGGGAGGGTTCGTTCCAACTTGCCGCCGCTGCTGACGTTAAAGCAGTAAAGAAGGCGATCCTCACACACCGCGTAGATCCACTCGCCTCCTGAACTCACCGTCAGACCGACAAATTCACCACCCTCGCGCTTCCCATTGGTGCAGCTGCGGATTACCTGTTTGCGCAAGCAAATAGTGCTTCAACACCACCGAGCTCGGTGTGAAAGAGCTGGTACGCAACTAGCGGAAATAGAGCACATTAGATGAGACCACGTGAATGCACAGTACCTAAGTTGCCTCCATCAACAAATTTACGATACTAATGTTATGATGCAAGTAAAGTGTGGCAAAGTTTCCACCCTTCGGTGTTTGCAGTGCTGTGTTCGTGATCAAGCGTGTCGTCGCATGGCTAGCTAAGTTTAATAAGTGCGAGGTTTGATACCAAATCAACTGAAAACCTTTCAACAACCGTAGTGACTTCGATTACTGTATTTTACCAAGAAAGTTACGTTAAAAGCAGTCATCACAAACCATTAAATATTTAAGGAAGATTATACAATGCTTGGTCTACAGTTCGAATTTATTATCACTTAATTTCAACATTTCTGAATTGCTTAAGGATTAAGGAGGCAAAATTCTCATCTAATGACGATAGCAAAAACGGACTTTCTAAGCTGACCGTTTACACTTTCACACTGAAGATAGAATTCAAACTTCGCTGAGGAAACGTAACAGGAGCAAATGGATACAAAGTAATTCAAAGTAGACCGACTTAACTACGAGGCAAACGGCATAAAAAGCATTTCCATTGCCGTTTCGTCCAAATCGGGAAAAGAGGAGATTTGTGAGCTTGGTGACTCTCGGGGCTTACAGCAAAATTACCAGAAGTTCATAAACTTCCAAAATCTTCCCTATATACGATGAAAGTTCTATTAAAAGGGATCAAGATCACAGCACTCACCTGTCCCTGCATATTCATGATGGCAATGGTGTTTGAACGACTGCAGACGATGAACTGGTCCGCGTTGCGAGGCATCAGCTGCACACTCAAAATCGGCACCTCACGTCCAACAAGGCCCGAAATGGTCTGGACAAAAGGGGTGAGAAGGGTAGAAAATGCTCTAGATAAGATTACCCTATTACTGTTCCTTGGCTGTGGCCATTAACTGCAAAAAAATATCGATGCTTTGTAGTACCAAATGACAACAGAATACAAAGAAATCTCTTAAGTGAGGTAATTTCCTACTTCTAAACTTGAGGCAGACAAATTATAAGTCGGCACCTTCAATGTGATAGGTTTGATAAACAAAAAAAATTGCATATTTTTTTCTTAAAAGCATCTAATTTATCGTATTCAAGAACAAAAAAATAGTATGAATGAATAAAAACGAGATCACATTTGTATGCGCAACCACCTAATAGAGAGAAAGGTAACAGTAGCGGAATGAGATGAAGTACCTTTACTTCGAACCCATCAAATGTTACTTTTCCTTTATCAAGCTAGTTTTCACGAAGTGGCTAATATCAGAGTAAGCAAAACTAGAAGCCGCTGGCTTGCTTCGGCGGCACTGAGGTAGGTGAAGTTCCTTCAGTGTTAATTGATGAAATACTGAAGCATTTAAACGCAAGATGTACTTTAAAATAACCCCTTCTAAAAAGTAAGCAGACTATTCTATTTCCTTTGACATGGGCTAGTGTGATTAAGGATCATTACTATCATTTCCCAGTTGGGGACGTTAAATCAGAGGGGTAGAGCAACGCCTCCATTTGTGAAGAGCAGTAATGAATAAACCAGTTCAATCGCCAAGGCCACAGATGTGGATCTAAGGGACAAACTTTACCAAATGAGAAATCCAGAGCACTCACCTTGCAATTGCTCACACACTCAGCGGTGCGCGTGGACCAGATGCGGACCGACCCATCCGCACTGCCGCTGAGCACGTGACGACCGTCAGGGCTGAAGACTACGTCGTTGACAAAGCCCGTGTGACCCACGAACTCCTTCAGTAGGTTACCAGACTTCATCCCATGAATCCTTAAAGCAAATCATAACAGCTATCAATGGGAACTAAATTTCCAGTCTAATGGTCGACATTTCTCAGGCATCCCACTTAGAATGCATCTTTAATGTCATTTCATTGTAATCATTCCAAATTATTTCTACCTTGTTAATGGTTTACAACAGACCAAGTGTAGGCATTTTTATGGGCTGGATCTCTATGTGCATGAGCTTGAAGCCCGCAATCAACAAGTAAGACTTCAATGCAGATCGCTTCACCACCGATATGTATTGGTAAGCAAAGCGGGTAAGACAAATGTGTACGAGCCCGGAAGTTGGACATTGGGGACTACCTGAGTCGTCACTAGGCTGTTTCAGTCACGTGTACTTATAGTAACATCCCTATCTTAGCCTTATTATAGTGGGCGTTAGTGTGCTCAAAGCGCGTCCATACGTGATATCAGCCATTCAAGAGGGACTGAGTAAGAACGCGACGCTCTAGGATGTTCGGAAGATATCCATGGAAATGGAAACTCCTGGAAAAACAAACGAGAACGTTTTCTGGGGTTTCAGGCATCTCAAACAAACGCGTTGTCATTTTTACCTCCAACATGAATTCGGACGCAGAAGGTATGGGGAATAGGCAGGTGCAAATGTAATGGAGAAGAGTTCGAAACGCTTGGAGCACAGAACAGGGGCTTAATCAAACTACGTGACAACTCTAACGCATCGGACGTTTTTATATTTAGTGACAAATTAACAGAAAATCGTGAATACGATTTCGGGTACAATCCTTAAGGTAGTCCATAGGATTGGCCATCAATTCAGCCATTGTACAAGCTGAACGGAGCGATAAAAAAGCATGCTGAAATAAGGTCACTAATCAAACAAGGGCGCAAATGCGCTGATAAAACATGTCTACCTTGAAAGATGGACAGCAATGGTCCGTATCAATATCTTAGTCTCAAGTGTTGAGTAATCGCATCAAGATTCGCCCAGGATACAAACAGAAATTTACTATCATGAGCAGATGTTTAATGGCCAAATGGAATGCTAGGGGCGTGCCAAAATGTGGCCAAGAATCCAGCAACGCATCTTGTACATTACTCGACCGTAAATTAGCTTTAACCCATGATAAACGTTGGTCGGTGTTGACATTTGGGGCGCAAAACATTGTATTTTTTCAGGACAATAACAATGTAAACACTTGGTTCAAAAATGCACACTTCACATAGTTATCTGATGAGAAGTACAACTTTCCGAGTGAATTGGATAATTATCTGTCTACTCACTAAGACATTACTCACACCTACACTATAAATTTTACAAGTGAAATGGCCAGTAAAGCAGTGCAGATAACCGATTATCCATTCATGCACTGTATTGGCCGAATGGGGGATCAAAGCAGTAAAAATGAGTCAGCTAATCGGACAGTCCAACTAATGGACAAGCTAAATTTAATATATATCGCTAACATTGGCTCGCACCAGTGTTTTAGGAGTGAGCGTTTGGTAACTGGACAATTTGCTTGAGAAAAAAAGTAAAACTAACTTCGATTGGATACTGTACTGACCGAAAATCCGCCAGTGCAGCTAAAGCAAGAGCAAGGCTTACTCTAGCCCTATTGTTAGGTGCAAATGCCGCAATTTGCTCAAGGTGATAAGACAACCAAGACTAAATATTTCATTTTCAGGAACACAGAAAGAAGAGAGACGGTGGTAAAACTACTAGGAAAAGTTCAATTCAACTTAAATAAAAGCCACGTTCAGTAATTATGATGGGAGTATACAGTGAGACCTAGAATCAGATATTGCAGCTAGTGCACCAGACCAGAAACACCCAGTAAACTGACCGGATGGTGTGATCGTAACTAGCAGTGAGGAGGTGGACATTGTCCATGGAGAAGTGGGCAGCGGTGACACCCTTCGTATGAGCTTTCTCAAAACGTCGGAGACACTGACCCGATTGAATGCGCCACACTTTCACCTTGCCGTCCAGTGAGCCCGAGGCCAGCAGTTCGGAGTCGCGGCTGAAGGCCAGACACAGCACCGCTGCGTCCATCATCATAAAGTTCTCCTATAACAAACAACACAGACTGGTCATTTTATTGTCAGGCCATAATTTACGGTGAAGCGCCGTTTTGATGCTCCATTTAGTACCTTTGCTCTAAGTTCCAAAGACCTAGTAAATAATTGAAAATAAATGTGTTTGAGTTTCAAACAAAGTGTTTCACCCATTAGACTTTGTGGGCACTGGCACGGCATAGCAGCACAGTCTATCGTAGAACACTTCCTTCAGAAAAACCACCCCAACCTCCTAAATAGTTAAAACATATTATAGACATTTAACTCGGTGGAGCTCGCTGTCTACGTGCGTATTATAACAACAAAACAGTTCAGTTCGTTTCTCGTGTTTCGCAAAAACAATACATCGTGAAACCTCGTTCTGATAGTCCATCCGAAACCTGTTCTTATTAGAATCACTCGTTGTAAAAAGATACTGTCCTAGTTCCGAGGAGTGAGTAAATCAAGCTACTTCATCCCATAGACTCCGAGTTGAAATAAGCACGGAATCGCTCAGTTAACCATCACGCAATGCTATTGTTAAAGGAGCATAAAAAGTGTTAAAATAGAAAAGAAGCAGTCGACAGCGTTTGATATGAAAATACAACTTGTATAGCCTCATTTTCAAGGGCTACTTAGAACTACCGGTCCATGTCGGCGAATAAACAAATAGTGGCAGTGAATCCAGCTAATAAACCATCTCGTTTTGTGCCCTGAGGTGCGATGGTGATGCGATATCACTTTTGCTAAATGAATAAATGTAAGTGTTGCTAGATCTACAGGTCATTTTCAAGTTGCTAAAAACTTTCCTGTGGGTTGCGGTTTTAAATAAATACTCCGTGCATCTACCTCACTGTGCTTATCTCAACTTCATAAACTTGACCTTTCAATGCTAGACTTACTAAAACTGTATAATTCAGGATGCAGTGAACAATGTACGTGTGCTTAAAATCATCCATAAAAGAACGAAAAATGTTACAGCAGATGTCCGCCAGATAAACAAACAGCAAAATACTAAACAAAATGGACGTACCTGCGCTTGATACTTAAGATCCTTTCTCAACTTGCCCGTGATGAAATTCCACACTTCAATAAAACCATCCACAGATCCTGTCACTAGATACTGCCCATCCGGACTGAACTTTGCGCACTCAACATGTGTCTTTTGACCCAACTAAACAAACCGTTTCATTAATTGATCTTGGGTAGGTGGTAAAGCAAACCTTAATTGTCGCCGAAAGCTGCGTGGGTGGCTTCTCTTCCTCCTGCTCACGAACAGCTGCCTTACCGCGGAAGACGTCGATGGCCGTTCCAGGGGGAAGGAGACCTTGATGCTGCTGCCACTTCAGCGCCTGACTCAACAGGGCCAGCAGTCTTGAGGGTGGTACTACGCTAACCTCACCAGATAGCGCGGAGGCAATCGCCTGACGCCGTTTTTCACGGGACTGCCCTTCGAGATAAGCCTCACGCGGATCAAAGTAGGATCGGGCCAAGAGGTTTTCCAAATGCAGGTAGCGGTCCGGGTGATTCTGTTTGAGTAGGACCATGGGATCTGTTTGACGGAGAAGAGTTCGAGCTGCGCCTAATTCTCGCAGTTCTACCAGCTCGATGACAATCTTTAAGCGGAAACAATAATACAAAATGCAGATTTGAAGAATGCACCTGTTCGTAGAGGTCCATAAGTTTGTGGTCTGAGAGCTTCAAATTTTGTACAACCTTGAGAACAGTATCCCAATGACCACTTGTGATTTCATTCATAAAACTTTCAACAGAATCGACAGTGTTAAGTGTGACACCAGTTTCTTCCTGTCTGAAAATAAATTAACTTCAGATCACCGACCTGTAGTACTTGCAAGGTACGCAGTAGATTATTCTCCTTTAAATACTGTTCAATAAGCCGAACAACACTAAAAACCACTAGAAAATGTGAAAACACTACTCAGCGGATTCCAACTCGATCGACATCTGCAAGATCAAAGCACAGCCCGTGCTCACATATGAACAAATCGAAGTTGGCTCCCTCTATATGATTAGTAAAAACTCTTCAGGATTCGTTAAAGAAAACAAGTGTCCTCTAAAAAAATTCACTAAAATTATTAAATACCGCTAACCGTGACAGCTGACTAGCAAAAAAAGGACAACAGCTGTGTCGTAATAGTTCCATGAAGCTTAAAAAATAGCACGCAATCAGCACAAATTAATGACAGAAAATATGAGAGCGAATGAAGTATAACTACCATACTCGCATTCCAGCTAGACTAGACTTATGAGTAGAAAAAACCTGCACGATCCACACACAAGTTGCGCCTTGGCTTTTATTTATTCAATGCCGCGCACATGTAGTCGTACAGATTCAACAATTAGCTGAAGCTTAACCGTAATATGGTGATTGTTGTTGTTTGTTTTATTTCTTATTAGCTGAGTAGGGCACGGGCAGCTCTAAAGTGGGAACAACGTGGCAAGGAGGAACAGACTCGAAACCCTTTCTCCAAGGACCTGTGTTAAATCCCGTCCCTCTTTCACAAATCTGCTTCTAGGCCAGTTTGCCTACATCTACCCAAATCAAATTCCCAAACCGGACGAAATCCCATAACCAATTAAATTACCAAGAGGGATTAGTGACGTTGAGGTCAAGTATCTCCTCAGTTGCATGGAAATTTGTTGACTGACACGGCTGGTCGCGGGTGTTTCTTTACAGCACCAACTACGTTATGGTGGCCGACGGGGGAGGTTAACCAAGGGAAGAGCCGGAGACGAAGCTTAGAAGAGGGAGGGGCTACTTAATACAATGGTTGTTTATCTCCCGGTATTGGAGAGTAGCCACTTTTGACTTGGCTTTTGTACCACACCGAGTGGGCTGGCCTTCAGGCCTTGCAGTTAGCCCAAATACCTTCTCTGTGATCAATATATATATGTATATATTCTAATCGAGTATTATGTCTTCTCTCGTCTTCAGGAAGATCTCGGGACGCAGCACAAGGGTTTAAATTGTATTGAAGTTGCACATTTTGACAATATGTCACCCAAAGTCCTCTTAGCTGTAAAAACCTAATCATCATGATAGAACTTGCATCAGTGACTTGCAAAGTAGTTTAGCCTATGCCGCATAGGGTGCCTATACCCTTACGCTGATTCAAATATCCAGAAATATGAACAAAGTATCAGATAAGTGCACCACGAAGTAAATAAATACTACGCACACCAAGCCGCAGTGCGAAATTACAGACCTCAGGGACAGGAACCTCTGCGTGGCTGTACAAAAAAGCTAAAAAATATGGCAAACTGATACGTATTTGCCAGGTTATGTTAAGTAGTATATCTCCCCAGACTTCCCTGAGAACGATGGATGACATAATACTAAGGTGGAATATACATACTCCGTTTGAAGTAGTACTTGGTCATACTAGCATGATCTGGACGCCAGCTCACCCCTCGAATGAGCACTGGTTAAGACGCAAAGAAGTCTCATGCCGAATTGGGGCTAAACAACAGCCCTTTCGTCTTTTATGTGTCATCTGCGGTGGTTCTTTTGTTAAACCTTCCGTGTCAGCCATCACAGTGCAATCATTGCTGAAAGATAACATCCACGAGGCAATCGTGATGGTGATCGAATTCGCATACAACTGAGAAGATAATTAACTACAATGCCACAAACATTTCATAGCAAATCTGCTGGATTTGAAATTTCGTTCTGTATAAGAACGGAATTCAGGGACATTCGATTGTGCTAGACATCACTCCATTTTTCGGTATAGTTTTGGGTCTGTTCCTACCCGGTAATTTATTCTTACTTCAGCACTGTGCATTCAAATCTCTATGGGTTCTATCCAGCTAAAAGAGGGCCAAAGAGGGGGATCGAAAGTTCCTTTTATTGATGCCTTCTTGCAGGTGCTTTGGGAGACTCCATACCGAAACCTTTCTAAGTGGGGCACGGATAGTGTCGTCTCTTGTTAATGGCTAAACCTGCGAACACGAGATTAAGGTAGCTAATAAGGTAGCTGTCACTCCCAGCCCATCTTTTTTGGGTCGGCACTGATTACTCTATCGTGGCATGTTCACTTTTACCACCCTGTTAAGTGTGTCACCTAGCAGTAGAAATCAGGAGAGATATCCTTTAGGGTCGGGTTTGCTTAAAGTTTCCAACAAAGAAGCGCACTGTGACCTATTTGAAGACAATAGGACACCACATATTTGGGTAAAATGTAAATGTTCAACACAGAAGGCCCTAAGGATTCTCGCATAGCCCAGAGACCAACCAACTTGGCAATTGCACAATGGCCAAGACACAGAGTTGGCTTCTAAAAGTCGAGCCTTAGCAAACCAACATAGGGTATGTAGGGTTTCTATGTTGATACAAACTGAAAATTAGAAATCTGGACTTCAATCGGCCCGGCGATTTATATTGAATCTTAGTGCCAACCTCGAGGCTGGGTAAACGTCACTGATTCCCAAAGAGTTGTCGATTCCTGATCCTCCGTGAAAATTGGTGACCGGTAAGTCTCCAAGGCTTAGATACTGGGGATGCAGCCCTTTTATCACCTAATCTGCCCAAGGTTTGGAGTAAATATAGGATAACACAGTCTAATTTACAATGCACTTAACCTTGTTTAGCTCTATTCTCTTTATATAATTCTTCACGCGCAATCCTCCTGACTGTGGATCTGTAGATTTACAAGTTTTAGTGGATATGTTAATTTTAAAAGGCCTAATTGGCACATAAATCTTACTTTGATTTACACTTTCTGTGTGTTCCTATGCACTTAATTGTCGGCGACTTTATTGAAGTACTTTTTCTCAGCCAATAATTGTCGTAACGTGTTTCCTTTGCTGGATGTCGGGTGAGGGTTTGAAGAGGACACTAGCTGCTATTCCCCTTCTCAAGACAAGGGCTGGTCCACGAGATGGAGATGATTGGGTTACACGTTTAAAGGAGGAATATACTTCTTTAATAAAATATGTGGAACATAATAAGGAAAATGACAATCATTGGTTCCAAATTGAATCCAACTCAAATGGGACGAGGTGGACAGGAAAATGTTGGTGTGTGAGCAGCTAATTTTTCTTATCAGTGCCTTTAACTTTAGGTATATTCATGAAATGAGAAAATATGAATTCGATGTTTGCTTCGATATTCCTGTTTCTTATCCCGCATCCAACCCAGAGATAATGCTACCGGAATTGGATGGGAAAACGGCGAAGATGTATCGTGGTGGAAAAATTTGCCTCACTGATCACTTCAAACCCTTATGGACTCGAAATGTCCCCAAATTTGGTATTGCACATGCTCTTGCGCTGGGTCTCGGTCCATGGCTTGCAGTTGAGATTCCTGATTTGATTAGTAAAGGGTTAATAAAACATCCCGAAGATGAGTGATTTCATTTTGTACATGTTTTTTGGCTTTTCTTTGCAGATAACTTTTGTGAAAATAAAGAACTAATTTGGGCGTGATCTGGGAAGATCAGTATTTCGGCTTAAGATATTCATTTTCAATTATTTTTTTACTGAGCATAAATTGGTTGAATCTCTACCTTCATACATCAGAAGATTTGAGTTGTCCCATTTAGTACTCATTAGGTTGTTTGGTGTGACCTGGATGGTTATTCTTCGTAAATACTTCATGCGTGTATATGGACGAAGCACTGCTCCTATTTGACCCTGGCACTGTAATTTGCGTTCTTTTTTCATATTTTTGGTGGCATATCGTAACTAATTCAAAATCACTCTGTTCTTCAATTGTCCTCTAAATTTTTGCTGCTATAGGCTAGTTTAGTTTGGGGATGATCTATTTGGGGCTGTGTATAGAACAGGTTTCTTTGTCTTCTGGTCAATAATTGAGCCACCTGAAACCGCTCTTTGGTAGAGTGGGTAGATTCTCCTTTAAAATATGCGTAACCGAGCACCTGCTCCGCACCTTGACATTCCGCTTCCGATTTGGTAACGGAGTTCTAATTGTAATCGAGGCTGGGAGTTAAAGCTTGGTCGAAGACTGCTAGCGCTTTTGGGTATCACATCTTAGTTCCCTTTAGCCAAACTATATTTAAGCTTTTGTGAGGGTTTCAATTTGAGATTAACGATGTTGTGAGTTGCTGGCCTTATTGTCCTCTTATGAATTTGGTACAGAAGTCATTTTCAATCAGATCTGCTGCGATATGACTACATCATGCAGTCTGTTTTCCGGCCAATAAGGGGTATCTACGGGAGGTTCTGCAGTGCATAGTTGTGTAATGCCTGGATACTTTATTTCTAGGTTTGACTGCGCTGGCGCGTTGGTCCCCGTGGATCGTGCTCCGACGAGGTGCCTTGGCTTTCGAGCCATGCCATTATCCACTCAACTCTTCTGTGTGTTAGTAATGTAATACGATAGTGGTCTATCCCTCGGTATTGGTGAGGCGCCGCTTTTGTACTTTGAATTAGCCCTCTCGTACTTCGTTGGGTGGGCTGGCCTTTCGGGCCATGCCAATAGCCCAGACGCCTTCTCTGCGCTGAATATATTCTGCCCGAGCGCTGTGTCTTCTTTCGTCTTCAGGGAGTCTCGGGGCGCTACAGTAATGTATCCTCCAGCATACTGCTGGGCCCTACTACAAGCTCGTGGGAAATCCAAAGTGCCACACTTTTTGAACAGTTCCTATGGGCACAAGCTCTCAAGATGAACCTCACGACCGAGGGCACACTATCGATCAACATGGAGATTGGTTCTATTCCCCTGGAACCTCTACTCCCAGTATAAGGGTGTCGGAAATGCTTCATGATCTCTACAGGCAAAGCTTATCAATACAAGTATTTGGAATATGGGAGAAACTGGTGGCGCGACTACGGTTTGAATGAAGTTGTTATGTGGTATTTTGATTGTTTGTTCAACTTCATTTTTGTTACGCGGGCACTTAAGGGTGCAGCCGTTGTAGTCAATCCCAGTGACACGGACTTCGGTCCATGCCGGTAGCCTCCCAGCCATTCCCTGCGTCGGTAGTACATATTCGGTCATACTATTACGCTTTCTTTCGCGTCCAGAGAAGTCTTAGGGTGCTACAGTTACATGAGAGACGTTATTGATATTTTAGATGCTTGTGTGTTCTATGATATCGCAGGTAAAATTAGCTCGCGGAAATGTATATGTAGAAAGAGTAGAAGTAGAAAGCCAATATGCTCTGTAATTTGTTGGTTGTTTCACTCTTACTGTTAGTAAAGGAAACAATATGAGGCTCTACTGTAGTAACTTCTTTGGGTGGCTTGGCCTCGGGACCATGCTAATAGCTTAAAGCTTTGCTGTATGGCAAATACAAATTTTGTGCCAGGGTAGAAGGTCTTCTCTCATCTTCAGGAAATTATTAGGACGTTGTGGATTATCGACTGTATTTTTAGAACCACAGGAATTATAATTCGAGTAAAGAATCGAGCAGGTGTTTAAACTACTGCCAGTAGTGTACAAAATGTGCCTAGTGCGTCGTTTTGGGGGGCTTAGGAGTGTTTTTTAGGTTGGCAATCTAGAAAAAAAATATGCATTATACTAGTCGTTATCTAGAAATTGCTGTAGTTATTAAATCTAATGTAGGAAAGATGGATATCGCGCACAACTACCTAAGGGTTGAAAAACACTAGTCGGTTAAAGGTAACCGAATCACAAATATGCCATCATTGTGTTCACTTTTCCCATGACTGTGCTTATAATATGCAACTTGTTTTTAACTTGGGTGGAGAGAAGAACATCTATAATATTCTAAAAAAAGGAAGCACATACGTTTACCTCACACTATTAGTAACACAACACGATAGTATGCGACATTTACGCAACGATTTGAAGAGAAATATTTTGAAATAATATGAGAAATAATGAAATTGTTTATAGTACTCATTTCAATTGTCTCAACACTTACTCAAGGTTACATGTTCCTCAAAGTTCGGGAACGTTGAAATGGTTGGGCTTCCGAACTTCTTCGAGGCGATATTATCTACCTTATCGGCTATGGCAGTCGGAAGCAGTGGCATTTTTCCCGCACTCATTTTAGAAGCTCCAAACAAACTTAGCTTGAATGAAATTGGTATGAATTGTGGGGATTCTATATCAACTTTGGAAATAGTGTTAAACCGGTGGCTGTGCTTTGCTACTGGCAGCCTTTTGGGTGAAGTCTTCCTCCATTTACTTCCAGAATCTGTTGACAGCCTTTTACTCAGCAGCAGTGCATGGGCTCTTGCAATCCTCACTGGTATTTTGGTATTTTTTGCAACAGAAATGGTCGCTGGCTTTTACGAGAACCTGCAGGTATACAGTACCTTAAAGAAGGTTACCTATTCGTAAAGCTTTCGAAAACTGGCAAATCATCAAATGATTTACAAATTATGGATTCTCCTCGAGTAAGACCGGGAGTTGGTTTCTCTGTTCCACGGGTTTGGCCAATTCTTATTTAATGGTTTAGGCCGTTGGATATTTAAATCTTCTTGCAAATTCAATTGATAACTTTTCTCACGGGCTTTCATTGGGAGCTAGTTATTCCGTTTCAATTCGCGTAAGACGCTGTCTAGATTAGTTACCATATGTAAAATTCTGCAATGTCTTGATATTTTTTTTAACTCTAATTAGACGATTCTGACATAAAGGTAGCTATGTTTTATTAATTCCGCAATACATTAGCAACACGATCTCTTAAACATTATACAAAACGCTTTTGAATCACGTATGAGGAAACTATATTCAAGACTGTCTGTAATAATTTGAACTAAAGAGATAATTTCGAAAGATCCACCTCCAAGATAGATACGAATTTGATTAATGCCGTCAGCAAGTAAAATTTTGTCTTAATCAGGAGGTTGCATTTGAAGAAGTCGGAATAATACTTATGGCAAACCCAGTCTTGCATTCTAATTAGCTTGTCATGTGTTTTGACATTGTTGCATGTATCTCATCTGCTGCTACGATATTCCATGTATGATTTAACAAAAACTGCCCATTAAAATATCCTGGGATTTTATTATTTTCCTTTTTTTTGCATTTCAGTGTGGGCTGATTGCTACGACGTGCCTACTAATTCACGAGATTCCCCACGAAATATCTGATTTCATCATTCTGCTTCGGAGTGGATTTTCTCGACGGGGTGCCATTAAAGCACAGGTGAGAGTCTGTTTTTTAATATTTATCTCAAATTCTCACGAACCTAGACCTGTCGATAGGGGTCAAAATAAACTAAGCCATTCTTGCCCCGTATGCAATCTGTAGTACCTTTTTTTTGTGTTTACACTAGTCAAAAGTGAAATCGAATGCATACTTCACTTAATGGTAGGCTTTGAAATGCAACCTATCTTAAAGCCTTCAAGCGGACTTTAAAGCTTAACATCCTAACTTATTTGTACAAACAACCTCATGTTATCGTCAGCCGTTAGACTAGCCTATGGTTTCGCGTAATCCCTATGGATTCTAATGAATAAATTAAGTACGTAATTCTCTACATTGTTTCAGCTTTTGACGGCTTCGACGTGTCTAATTGGAACGTACACATTAGCCATTTTTCGTTGGAAGTTTAAAGGTAGGTGACACTAACTAATTAATTTGATCTTCTCTAGTATGCATCTAGGTTTTTACACCTTTTGACGTGAAAAAATCATACGACTGTTTCAAATAACTATAGTCCCTTAGGGCTGGTTTTAGCTCACTACCCTGGAGCGCAGACTCTTAGCTTAGAAGTGAAGTGTTGCGATAGCTTTCCTACCGCCCTTTTTTGAACGTCGTCTGCTAAATATTCCTGTGCAGCATAATTCTTTTCACTTATTCTCCGTTACGATGCGATCGCCTGTAGTTTTCAGGTTAACTTGATTGACTTGAACCATGTGACCTGCAAAGTTTTGAAGCCTTGGGGCCAGGGCAAACCTGTTATAACAAATCAAGGTGTGTCCGGGTGTATTTAAGGTATACACTTTATTCTGCCACTTTATATCACCAACGTGAGTTGGTTATCCAAGGGAGCTTGATTGACGTGATTTCTTCAGAATTCCTGTTTGTTTGACCTTGTAGAATATGCCAAACACAACACTTTAGTGTTTCGGTCACGGCACTGCTGTTTAACGCAATTTTGTTCCAAATTAATGGAGCTAGTTTCTTAAATTTCTTCCTGGCCGGAATGGTGATGCAGTGAACCATCGGATAGTTTTCTATCCTTATAAGATGTATGAACTAAGAAACGACGTTAACTTATTACTGACTGCAAGTTTTATAGAGTGAATTAAATAAACGTAATAAGACATTTTGAAAATATTTGCTTTTATTGTCAGTTGAGGATTGGTATTTGCATTTGTAGACCTAAAAATTACTTGTTTTGTCGTTTGCTTATTCTTCTTCATCTGACTATTTACCGCTTCATCTGTCTTCGTAAGGGTATGGGCCAGTAGAACAATGGTGTAAATATTTGTGGGCAAACACAAACAGTGCGAGCGTTGCACCTCCAAGTCCACTGTCAGGACATCTCCTTGTTCACTCGGCTTTGTGTTTGACCAACACCCAGTGGTGCCTAGTTTAGCAAAGGGCCCTTTTTGTTGCCTATGTAAAGCTTTTTACAACCAAATCCCCATAGTCCTCTAGTCTCTAAGTAATTAGTAGCACTGTACTGCCCCGAATTAATAAAAAAAGAACGAAAATTCTAGCATAGAATTTATGAACATGTCTGTATTCTCACTCACCGTAGTGAATTAAATACTCCTTCCATCCGTCTAGGGTAAAACACTATGCGTTTGTCTCTACTCTTGGGTCCGAACTGATTATCAACACACGTAATGAAACAAATTATTCGCTTGGAAAATGTGGGTTTCTAATCCATACTGAGGGAAAAGTGTTTAGTGCTTCAGCTCGAAGAGTCATGGCCTATTAACCGTAGGTGCTCGAAACAAGTAGATGATGAGGGTATGTGTTCTGCCCGCATTTCACATTTGAGTGATCCTATCACTACTTAATCATTCATTAAATCGAGTGACTCTTCCACAAATAAGTCGACTTTGACATAGTGGTTTCTGTTTCCGTCGGTTTGTGTTACAGTGGAAATCACACTATCCATCGTTGTCTTCATTGGAAATGAATGGCAATTATTCCATTAAGGTTGATTAAAATGACAATATGAAGTGGATTTTAACAAAAACGTAGTTTAAGTTCCGGGTGATATTGGGACACGATTTTTCGTTAAACCTCTGGGACATTTGGCCACATGAAGTCAAAACACCATTCGCTTTCCTTGGCAGTTCGCGTTTAAAACATTTGTGCAGTTATTTTCGGTTAAAGTTTTCGTAAATCGCCTTCATGTCTGTTAACACTTTTTGACATTTAGTAAATCGGAAAACGCACTCCTATTAGTACTGAAATACGATTTACCACATACATTTTTGTATCTGCCTTGTCAAAATTATGCGTGAAATTTTCTCGGCATTCCTTACTGTCAATTCCTTCTGATTTAACAAACTACGAGCCACAATCACCGTTGCACGTGCTTATGGGTAACACTTATAATGGTTCCTAGGGCTTGAATTAGCTGACGATGCTTGGTAGAGTTCTGTGTTTATCTTCAGCACTATACACAATTGAATATTCGGCTTCATTATGCAAATATGCAGGCAGCAAGTTCGCTCCCTTTCTTGCTCTTGTTGGCAGCAGAGCCATCAGTGTCCAAGTTTATATGATTTTGAAACATACTGGAAGTTCCGTAAATCAGAGGCGATACTTGATCCTTTTTAAATGAAGGACATGCTTCAAAATCTGATTCAACAATCCATGCTGGCTCCCCTTTATCATTTGACAGCGGATTAATGCACGCATCTTAGCGATTATTCCTGCTCTAATTTGGATGGCGAAAGCTTGCTTTGTTCGCTCCCAGTGCAGCATCTGGTTCGCCGTAATCAAAATGATCTTTTACAGTTAAGATCGCCTGACCTTAGTTAATTCTGCTAGCATCCAAGCTCTGTGTCTTTCTTCATCAAAGGTGACAGCAGGCAAGGCCTATCGCATTGATTCATCCACTGTGCCACAAGTAGTGTCGGTTCCCCCAAGGCAATTGTTGAACCTAGACTGTGTACAATCAACGGTAGTTCAAATCCTTCACAGACGCCGCGTGTTTACAATAAATCACCACCTCCAAATAACTTTGTGTGCCTTTCATTATGGAATTCGGCTTCGTCGTTTTTTTGCAGTCACACGGCAACGTTTGGTGTTTCGACAACAAATGTGTTTGGCGAGTACGACTGTGGTCGATGTCATTTTTTTCTGCTAATTCCTGGGTCACCTATTATTGCAAAATGCATGCCCTGTAGAATCATTTATGAGAATGAATGAATGAATTATTTGTGGCTTCTGTCACGGAATTTATGGACTTTTGTTTTAGTAACTTTCATATGCACGAAGTCATGCAAGTCCAAAAATTCCATCAAAACATCATTGTGAGCTAAGTCCAAGACTAAAGCGAAATATTCTGAGGCCCTTTTCAAGTATGTTACAAGATTTGGTAGTCTTCACGGGGACCCAATCATTATTTAAATTTATGCGGCTGTTTTATGTATTGCTAATGGTTAAAATGGTTCTGCTTTCCTCGTAGATTGGATGTTATTGCTGCCTTTTACGGCCGGTGGGTTTCTGTACATCGCGCTGGTCTCTTTACTTCCCACTTTTTTGCAAGAAAAGACACCAAGGTAGGTGATGTGTAAATTTAAAAAATCCTTATTCAATTTAATCTAGCCTACCATCCAAACCCTCAGTACAGACCTTTGCCCTCCCTTTACACAAACGAGCGAAATTAGTGGAACACTTAAATCTTTTACAATTTGTTAGTTTCGAGGAACAAACATGGCGACTTTAACTACTTATATGTAAGATTCCCATGCGTTTACCCTGAATTTATGCGAAAATGAACCGTGTACAATTTTTTAAAGACGTGTCGCCTGTTATGGTGCTAAACGATGTCAGTAAATACCCACTCACATTTGCTTGTAAATGGCCATTGAGCCGTGGTTGTCAAGATTGAGAGGGGAGGTGACTCGGGTTTTCGAGCGTCGAAATTCCTAGAGCTTGATGTGACCTGCGTGGCTAGATGCGTCCATCTGGTTTACGACTTCATAATCACACGAGTAATTTGTAGAAGTAATGTGATTTTATCTCCTCAAACAAGTGTTTTATTGCCGATTCCAATCCTGATCACGAAAGCTAGGCCTGTATAAAATGTACTCCCCAGTCCTCTCCGAAATCATTTTCAACGTTTGACTGCTTAAAAATCACTGGGACAAATTTTGAAGGAAGATACCGTTTTGGATGGTGTTAAAATGGTAGTTATTGGTACCCAAATGCTTAATTATGCTTTGTTGCTTCATTTTAAGGGAGTCCTTCATCCAGCTGTGCTTCATGTTGCTTGGAGTGGTGTGCATTCAGGGACTTGCATGCGTCCACTTTTTGAGTTAGAATCAAGCGATCGCGATGAAAGCATTTTGGAAACAATCTCCTCTAGTGGACAATTTGTGCAATCTTCAGCCTTTGTACCTGCAAGAATGATTGTCATAGTTGTTTTCGTTTTTTACCATCCAGATTCATTTCCTATCAAGCACCAATAAATGCGTGTGCTTTTACGTGCTCTTCACCGACAAAGTATACAAAAAGTCGCAATCACTTTTGGATAGTCATGAGCGAGGGCGGTACCTTCCGTCACTGGGCTGACGTCATAAGTCTCAAAAAATGAATTGGGATTTAGTGTGGAATTTCATGGAAAATGCTTGGGAATGTCGATTCTGGTAAGTGAGAACATGGGAATGCGCCATTCTGAGACTCCCTCAAGTTTAGCTAGGTTAGTGTTTATGGACAAATCGCGTCTGGAAGGAGTTGATAATTGCGAAATTGGTATTGCGATGCACTCTAGTATTACCACCCTATTGCAGAGAATGGAATCAAACATGTAACCGTTGTACCACACACTGCATAAAGTTCACGTATTAATTTACTTTGATGTTCTCTTATAAATCCGGCTATAGATGCCTGGATTGGGAAGATTAATGGCCGGCATGGGTCATATTACGGAGAATGGGAAGTTTGCAAGCTAGCAATGTTTTATGAGGTAGCGCCCGAAAAGCCACGTGGTTTGTGTGAGAGGTATCGTAATAAGTTGTCCACTTAACTCTCGGTTTTGCTAAAAGGGACCACTTTGGGTGTCCTCTATTGCACTTCCTTTGGGTGGGGCGGTCTCTGGACCATGCTGTATCCCCAAGTCCCACTAGATGTAGAACACATATTTGGCCAGAGAACGATATTTCCAATCATCCTCAGAAAAGTCTCAAGTTGCAATGGTACATTCATAAAAGATGTCTTGAATGATTTTTGAGAAATAAAATGAACTTTACTCCACATTGCCCAATCAAACGATTAGTGTTATCTTTATGAGTCAAAATGGAATCGTGAAATACCTCTTGTTAATAGTTGGTGTCTATGCCTGCCAAAGCATGGTCATTTGCAATAGTACGTTTTGACTCTAGACCGAATCAGGTCTTCAGTACCTTATTAAAGGATGTAGTTAAGGCACATCCGGTCTAAAATCCTGAGTACGTGACCAGATAATATGGATGTGCCATTACCGCCAATGCCAACCATGCTTAAGAGTTTAAGGGGAAACTGATTTAGTTCTGAATTAGCTTTTAGGTTTGATCGGCCAATCAACTAATTTGGAGATTGATACGTAAAAAACATCTTAAATAAAACAGAAGCAAATAATTACTTTTGAGACTATTTGAATTGGCTTTTTTCCTAAAAGACCACAGCCTTTGGCTTGCAATAAAAATATCTGTGTTAATTGGGATAAATATATATATTTAAAAATGAATGTTGGATTAACCACAAACATTTGAATTCAGACTAATGAGACTGTCATACTTTTTGAACTGATTTGCGCAATTATGATTGGATCACTTCCCCACTAGTTTTGGTATTTAGTCCTGGCTTTATTGAGATGGCGGATGTCGTCGAAATTCATGGTGGGAATGACTTCGAGGATGATACGGAGGGTGATCGTAAGTGGTCAATTCGCCCTAAAATGTGTATTTCCACCATGATTGTGATTCTCCTCACATTGTCATTCCATGATTTGATCGTAGCAGATGTTATCGCGTCAATTGGACTGACTCAATTCTAATTGACAGCTGATATGAATTGAGGTATCTTCGTTGAGCCACTAACTAGAGTCTGTTTTTCCATCATTAAAATCAGCGAGCACTTCTCAGTTCTGTTAATCTTGGTTTCTAATAACCTATTAATTTTTTCCATTCTAAATGGCCTAGCATCGTGGCTTATCATGCGGATAAATGCGTTGACTGAACCATTTTTATATCTGTGACTGTAGTTCACAAATATTTGGTTTCCAGTTTTGATGGATGAAACCGTTTATTTTAACCGTAATATGTTTAGAATCCATGAGCGGGGCGATCAGTCAATTTTATGGTTAACTGGACCTACACTTAACTCAGAACACTTAAGAACATCTATTATTGAAGAAGCTCGAAATGTCATTTTGCTAATATTTTATGTGCATTGAATTTTCATTGAGTTGTTCAGCTAAATGCCCTGGTTGGGTGTTTCATACGCTTACTAGACTTGGTATTTTTAAAAATGCATATGTATTAGATCTCCCGATTCTGCGTGGCTTTTGTCTTGTGCCATTTACAAGTTCTCATAAGGTATTCTCAAGTATTGCTCAATTGCAGTTGCTTCAACCTTCATTAATCAACAGCTTTTTAACGGGACCTTTTGTATTGCAGATGGAATCATGCGCCTAAAGGAGCAGGCGACCAAACGCAAGGGTCGTGGTTTTCGAGGAGGTATTTTTGTTCCCATATTGATTTTTCCTTATTCGTACCTCTAGAGGTTGTCACACGTGCTCAGGAGGAAGAATTCGAGTCTCTTAAAACGGACGATAATGCCTCTGCAACTGGTCCTCAACGCTGTAAATTTTTAACTCACAGTAATTCCCTTTCCTTAGCTATCGAGGGTTGGATCGTGTTTGTGCGCAACGTTCACGAAGAGGCTACAGACGAAGACATCCGAGACAAGTTCTGTGAGTACGGAGAAATCAAGAACATCCATCTTAATCTCGATCGACGTACCGGTTTCCTTAAGGGTTATGCACTAGTTGAGTATGAGACTTTTAAAGACGCCAATGCAGCCCTCCAGGCCTTGAATGGTAGTGAGTTGCATGGGCAGAAGATCTTGGTCGATTGGGCCTTCGTGAAGGGCAGTAGCCGCGGCAGCGGTAGCAGTCGAAGACCTGGTCATCGGCACGGAGGTGGTGGCAATCAGCGCCGTATTAGCCGCTCCCGAAGCCGCAGCCATTCGAGGTCTCGGGATAGAGCCCGTAACTGAGTCCTGGGCTGCATGGTAGGATGACGATGTTTGTGAATAAACTCATTCCCATTTCATTTCCTTCCGTCAACCTACTCTCTATCCAATCCCATGCCTTTTAATACAACCGAGAGTTTTCACTTTTGTGTTATAACGGGAATGAATATACTATTGTGTGTATTTATCGTTTGTTTGGATGCAACGCAGATGAAAGTCACAGTTGGTTGTTGTGGTGTAAAGTATTTTGATCGAAGGATAGATTCTGCAAAAATTGCACCCTAGCGTCTGAGGCTTGTGGCGCGTGAACTGATTTGACGATCTAGGGGCTGTCGAACACAACGTCAATGCTTTTGCCTTGCCTCCAAATTAATATTCGTGCAGTATTTCTTCGGCCCCTTGGAACTAGTAATGCAGTTGGAATGTCTGGCGTTATTTTGTGCATTGATTAATCAAAGTCACGGGTTCTCATCGTTGCAGACGCGTGAGAAGGTGTGGATAAGTGCTGCAGTGAGTTCTAACAAATGGCTTGTCATCCATCCAAAATATTTTCCTGTTTTCGCTTCATTCTAGTCAAAAATGCCTGGTACTCACGGCCACAATAGCGCTGTGGTTCATTAATGTATCCAACAGTCTATTAACTATACTTGAGATCCGTGTTTAAGGTCGGTCCATTTTTGCCTGGTTGGGTCCTCGTTTATTTTATTTGGATGCAATGTCCACGTGGAGTTATGGCACCCTTGATCATATTTGGCCTCTACTTTTTATTCTTTAAATGGAATACAATGGCTTCCATAATCAAACATTTCTCCAGTATTTTGAGTGTGCCAAATGTGTCGTTATGTGCTCTGGATCCTCGGATTTTGCCTCACCTATAGTTTTTGGCTGACTGAGTATTTAGAAATGCAGATAAATTAGCTCTCCTCTCCTTTGCTTTGGGTGATTGCGCGAATCTTTAGCGGGAAACTCACAGGAAATTGTTACAGACTCCTCTACTAGTAGGCGAGGAGGGGAGGGATAAGGCATGCTGTTTGCTATCGTGTTTCCGGTAAAATAAGCGCACATTTTTTGACACATTGTGGATATAAGCCACCAGGGAACATGTGCATAGACTAGAAAAGCAATGTCTGATAAGGTGACCATTTGTCTTGCGTAGAGAACTGGTAAAATAAATTTCCAAACCCCAGACAGTCCAGCTAAGCAGCGTCGTGGAACAGATTCAGATGTATGTTAAGATAGGTGTGAGAGGCAATCATGAGCCTGAAACTAGGTAAAACCTGGCGGAGTCCTTATTCACTTTTTAAACCTATCCGAACTTTGGGCGTTCAAATATTGACGCATACCAGACACCTGCCGTGGCCGTAGTTTGACGGGAATGGTTGCCATTTTGGGCGTTTTAGATTACCCTAGATACGTGGAGTTGGGAAGGATGCTAAACATCGTGTAGTCCTTTGTACCTCTGACTAATGTCGGAGACAGGGTGGATGTTGAACGATGTTTTAGAACAAAGTGAATGGGTGATAATGGAGATTTTGGGTGGCTAGTCATTTAGGCCCGAGTCTTGAAGACTCTTTAATACTAGTGTTCACAACATAAACGGGACGGTCTGGATTATCTGCGAAGAATTCATATTGACTGTGTGAAACTATGTCAATTAGTGTTACGGGAGATTAGCCTGAATGAAGGCAACCCTGCCTACTCTTAACTGTGAAAGTGGTGCGATAGAGGATTGAATCCTTTGTCGACAGCTTTTTAGGATTAGGATTAAGTATTTTTGCAGTTGAAACACTCACTGTTACAGCCTATAATCCTTTCCCAGCAAAGCCTAAGCTTGTCGCGAACTATACTTTTCTAAGCTCTCTTGTCTCTAGGACCCAAAAATCCAGCCCCACTGCCTGCCCTACTTTACATGTGACCATGTGATTATTAGACAGTAAGGTCAAGACCTCACTTGAAGGAATCCACCAAAGCGATGCGGAAGATGAGGCTAGAGATGAGGGGATATCTTCCTTCCTCTCTACCAGCCTAAAGTGAGATATGAGGGCTTTTCAAGGGTTTGTTGCAGTATGTAGTATTAAGTCTTGCATTGTTTTTTTATTGAATAGGATTTCCTTCCGACTAATTCTTGCACATCGGTGAATCGTATCGAGTGGACATAATTCAGTCATAATTATTTGGCTTTTGGAAGGTGACCAGTCCGCGGTAGAAATCTCGTCAAAAGTCTGCTACACACTGAACAGGCATAGTGTTCTGAAGACAAAAAGTTAGATGGGTAACAAGTGGATCGCTTGACGGGATCAAAGCAGCTTTGGAATGCAAGAATCGCTTCTCATTAAAAGTCATTGACCGAATAATCCAAAAAGGTGCCTTTCTAACGCACAATCCATGACTTTCAAGAATTGTTCATCTCATTTAATGTAAATCAACTCCTTTGATCACTCGTTTTAAACATTACTGGAAATTCTTGTCATTATTAATCCCAGCCGACGAGAGTTAAGTGTTACCAAGGTCGTAGGGTCTTCCTGAGCGTGGCATACCCACCTTAAGGTGATTTGTCTTATTCATCAGGTTAGTTCAATGGACATTTCATGGTGTGAAGTTAAAAAATAAAACCAGGGAAAGATGTTGCTGACCACATTACAAAGTACTGCACGGATAGGATAGCGCGTACACAAACTTTATGATACATGGCTGTAAACTGCAGCATTGACAATTAGTTACAGGAAGTCATACCATCGAGATGACCACGCGAAATTTGTGACCTCCTGACACAATGGACGAAACACATTGAGTTGTGCTGTTGTGCGACCAAATGTGCAGTGCAGAAGAGGTGGTATTTTGCCAGAATTGTTGCTCTGTAGGTGTAGGCTCTTATTGCCGTGAAGAGTGTTAAGCTGTAGAAGTCCGTAGATCTTGTTTAAGATGGCCTCGTACATCGCGTGTACTCTTCTACGCCAAAAGTTTTGGTCTTCTTCTAGTTAGCCACGGAAATGGTGGAGTTTAATTGAATGCTATGCATAGAGTTGCAAGTGGAGGATAATTCGGCTGTAGGGACAATAAAGTGGAGGTGAGGACAATGAATTTTGCCACGTAGATGATAGGGTTCTAAAAGGAGGTATTTATTTTGGTATTAGTTAGGAGTAGTACGCCTATTAAATGTCGTTTTTTGATAGAAAACTGACGTGCTACTACATTTTACCCAGTATTTTTATAAAGAAAACTTACCTAAAAGTTTTACCACAATGCGCATCTTCATTTGAATTCCATGGGCTATTACTTCTTAAAAGCTAATTACTTTGAAAGATTTTCAACCCAGAAGGTAATGTATACAAGAAGGTTGATATGACTAGTGCATCTGTCTGGGAGAAAGTGGCACGGATCTCCTTTTGCTTTGAATACATTCAGTGACTGCGTTATTACTAGAGACGCAATAACAGGCGCCTGAGAATGCCTTTGTTAGGGAGAAAAGGAATAACAGTAAGGCTACAAACTCTGTAATGCGATGCACAAATAAAACAACCACTAAAATTCCATATATTTTTGTTTCCTTCTTGAGGATCATTCCCGACAAGTGGTGTTAGTGCACCTCAGCTTTGTCTGTTGTAGCAGTAGTTGGCTGTATGGAAACAACCCCTGAGGCAGCAGGGAAAATAACTTCCGTTGTCAAAAGTTACAGTGAATCTGATAAATTGCGATGTGAAGGGCGCCATTAGTCGGGTCATTTGATGGACGGGTCACATTGTTGAACTGAGCTGTGAGGTAGAGTTCGAGGTTGGAAAATGTCTTATAGTGGGATAACCTCGTAGGTAAATTCGTCAAAAAACGAATTAATCGCTGCCAAATTTTTTATGCTACCCAGCTGTCAGTTTGAGTTATCGTCACTCCATCTCTTTTTTAGCTGTTTTTTGGCATGTGTGTTTTGGAATTGGGAATGCATACAATCCATCATGTTGGTATATCACAATACAATTAATATCCATCGAACAGAAACAATTTTCTCTGTTCTTCTGCTAAAGAGCTTCACACTTTACCTTTTCTGTTTCAACCTCTTTTAAAAACACTAGTGTCATCCAGCCTAGAAACGTCTGACAGTGTGATTCCTTACAGGATGCTAAAGATGCTGGGTAAACGTTTAGGAGGGTAAGAAAATTTTTTGCGGTAACACGGGTGGGCTTTGAGGCCAAAAAAAATTTGACAGCATAATCAGTGAAACTAGGTGAAGCCCCGAAGTTGCAACCTCGAGATCTACTTACTATCACTTGGAACAAATGCAAACATCGATGTACCATTGGAGGAGAGAAATCAAAATGACTTGACATCGGGCCCAAAAAACCCAGCATCCATAATTTATCTCTCCTATTACGCGCTTCATGAGAATCCATGACTCGGAGCATGCTCCACTGTGGTAAAATCAAGGCTTCTTATCTCTAGCAAGTGTACATTCATGCTTTGTAAATGAAAAAAAAAAAGGCGTTTCGGTACATACACAAGCAGTATGAGCCTTCCGTGTCTATATCTATCGAGTCAAGCCATAACTCACTCAAGATCCCTTATTTTTCTTAGAATAATTAGGTAAGGCAAGGTCTGTAACCATGACATCTCCTCTTAAAACAAAAGTCCAAAAAAGCTAACGCGAATACTCATTAGTATAATTATTGTTCTACAGTTAATATCAGAGCATGTCTTGACGATACCACGACTAAAGTTGTATATCACAAATGGTGACTTTACATCTTTACCATTTGGCACGAAAAGTTCTGATTCAGGCCTTAATAAGTTTAAGCGCTGTGGAATGAATAAGATTCCAGCATTTGGTTTGAAATATCGTCATAAAAGTTAGTCAAAGGCAGGAGGTCGGAATTTTTAAGTCTTCTACTGGGGTAAAACCAATTCTTCATCGCAATTCCTGTTGGCATACAGCTACTGTGGTGTAAATAACCTCAGGATCTCTAGTTAATCCCTTAGGTTTCAGCAGATCAGAATCTTGTGTTACTTCATCACGGCTAACGGCTAAACGGCTAACGCGTAAATCAGGATTTATTTGTACCCTGGATGTGTCATGAGGGACAGTAAAATGTGAACTCTATCAAGAGTTTAACTTGCCCTGACATTCGATAAGTAGGGCAATTCAAAACGGTTACCTCCAATGTAAGGCTTGTTTACTTAAAAACTTATTAGACCATTGTAATTTGATACATTAGGATGGTAAGATGATTCGTATAAAGGATTTAATTGCTTGATAGCATTCCGAGTTACACAAAGTAAAAGCGTCTCATTATCATAACCCATTTCTCAAGTTACATGGCCTGCCAACCACATCCAAAAAAATTTTCGCCAGCACATTGTCTACCTTTAATTTAGATTGTCCTAACGAAGTCTACAAGATGACTGAATGCTGAAACCAGGCGCTGAAACTTCAACTGCACTATCGTGTGTCTTTGACATTTAAGTGGTTAACAACTTACAAATCCTACGTTATGGTAGTTACGGTAACAAAGCAGGTTGTGATGATATGTACCAGATCAAAGAAGATAGGAAAACAAGTCTCCTTTGCAGTGCGTTACCCTCAATAGTATCCTGGCTTAAGGGCATTTCTGGGTGCATTGTGTCCTGTTAGCTCCTATTAAGTGGTTATCTACATGCGCCCATGTTACCTTCACCCAGACCTTGTTAGACAGACGCACAAACGGGCATAGACTAGACACAAGGCATTACAAGACAGGGTAGGGGAATTACAGGTTCGTGTGTCTGGACCTTACTTCTGACATTTGAATCCCTTAACAAGGGCTATTATAAGGTTGAATGGGCCACTTGTGGATACAGTTAGCTCCTGGCGGTGGGTTAGCATTCACTCATGGTAGACATTTCCACCAGCAAGAATAGGCAGACTTGAGAAGCCATTACAAAGGAAGGATGATTGACTTTAGTTTTTAATTCCATAAAAAGTATATTTACGGATTCTCTGAGAAAATATGTGGTTTTACTTATTCTGCGGGAAAATGTTTAGTGAGATATAGTATTGCATTTATTACTCACACACCATTATATAATCTAACTCCTTTATGTTGTGGTAGGTGAATGTGTGAATGTAGGCGTACTTTTACCACTAAAAACTTTAAAAGGAAAATTCCATTTACTTTGAAACGTACTAACAAGGGATTCTCGATTGTAGCCACTCAAATTAACAAAAGCAAATGCAATAAAGATGAAAAGAATTAAAGAAGCTAGTGGTAAAGTATGCGAGTTAAGGATACGGCAATGCAGTTATAGGAAGGAGGTGGTGGCAAGGTTTGACTTTAGGGAAGAGGTACTTTCCGTGGAACGAAATGTTCAACTACCGATGTAGCTAAAACAGTGTAGTTTTTTTAACTGCAACATCGCAAATGAGATGTACTTACATGAAAAAAAAGTAACGTGACGACCACATCACCATTTAAGAGGGACATAAAATAGTCAGAAATTTCATCAACTTCTTGTACAAATGCGAAAGTCTAGAAATTGCTACTTACCACTGCAAGATTAAGCATCGACGAGGTAAAAGACACAAAGTCAAAAGCTTTGCTATGAGTGGGGCATTCATATTCATAAAGTAATTGCTTCGCCTGTCCCCTAGGTGTTGCACCTGCGGTTTCTCATTACTGTTATAAATGGATATGCGAGCTAACAGAAAACAGTTGATAGATTGACTTCAAAGAACCACTTAAACCATTGCATTAGGCCTTGGATCAACGTAGATTTTTTCCTCTCGAATCCTACCATAATGATTCGGTTCATCTACGCAAGTTAATCGTGCTGTTTTCCACGAGAGACTCCTAGACAGTGGAAAAAGTCATGGTTGTAGATTGCAGATGCGCATAAACTTTGCTGCCTCCTTAAAGATTAAGTACTTTACATCTGAAAAAACCTTTTTAAAGGCAAATGATGTCAGGGTAAAAGGAACAACTATTTAACTTGCATTTATACCGAATAAAAACACTAAAACAAGGCACCAATGGTATTTGAAGACCACTATTTAGTCTGCACTAAATTGACCCTTCATGGCTAAACCAACAGACTTAGTGGAGAAAATTCTGCGTACGGGCCTACCATTTACCATGGCAGTGTCACCACATCAACTTAATAAGTAAACAATCAAGCTCCCTATCCTCAATGGTGCCTCCGCCATTCTGTTTATTGGTGCCAATGGTAGTCGTCTGCAGCCTATTTAGCTTGCCTTCTACCCTGAGTATGGGGAATTGGACAGCTTCTGGAGGAGCTTACAAAATTTCCTTAAGCTGAAGTTTTAAACCATTCTACGTACCTTACCCCAAACTACCTCTCGAATTAAAACCCATTAGTGGATTAATAGGTGTACTACTTGTGTGTGTGTGTGTGTATGTGTGTGTGTGTGGAATAAGTTCACTTCACCAAAGTCAAGACACCCCACGGCATTGGGTGTCACCCGCATAATGTGCAAAGATGAAAGGAAAACAGAGAACAGACAATGAGAGACACGTGACACGTCGTTCGATTACTTCACATTTAATGGCAGTGTACAGAAATAGACTTCAACGAGTGGGACTTGAAATGCTCTTCCACCGAATTAGTTTGAAATCGGCTTCCGAGAAGCATACACCCGTAGTTGTGTAATTACGTTAAAGTTTAAGAGTCCTCGAGTTTCTTTCTTACCTGTGTTTGTCCTCACGAGACGCGGAAGAAATCTTGCCTATAAATAAGGTAAATATTTTTGAAATTTTCCGCATTGCATCAAGAAGCAGTTAAATTCAACTCTCTTCTCTTCTGTTTTGACCTTGGATAAAAATGTCATATTTGACAAAAAGTGACGTTTTTAATTCCTTTGGCAACTTAAACTGTTCATGATTTATGTTTTAACATTCCCGAAATGAAAGTGATGATAAACACATAAATATCGCACTTTGTCACGTTCTATGCAATTCCTTCCGTTTTTTTAGGACCTCATCAAGGCAGGCGACATAGCGAGTAGCCATGCATGAGCTTACTAAATGCCTTAAAGAACGGTTTAACAGAGCATTCATTATCGCTGTGACTACCTATTTATTATTTACACTCTTTTGGTAAAAAAGTATATGCTGTTTTAATTGCTGATGTCGCGCAATTCCTCATTTTAAGGCCAAACGCTTAATGGTATATTTATCACCGGATGTGAACCTTTTTTTCTCAGTGGGGATGCAGCATTTTTCCACCCTATTATTCTTGCATATAAAGTAGTGTTGGTGCATAAAAAGGAGCGCAGTACTCACTTGAATTGCAGAAAACAATGATACTAAACACCACCAAGGTGTTCCGCCAACAAATGAGAAATTGGTTACCTCAGTTTAATCCCACATGCATATATCATCATTTCGTTCTACATTCCTTAGGAGATTTTTTTGGTTCACATACCTAAACAGTGTTGCGCAAATTCAATTTTTAAGCACACTAGATCAAAAAAAGATACACAGAGCTACCCAAATGTAACTGCAATCCCTTTCGCAGTTTTGTAGACAAGGGACGAAAGAGTATTTCCACGGAGGAGAAATTATTTGTGGAAGAGAGGAAGAAAAACTACCCTGCTAGGGTCCGTTTAGTAAACAAAAGACAAAGGTAGAAGTAAGGCACCTTCTGTCAATGTAAGCCATCATTGTCTCCAGAAATCGCCTTCTTTTAGGTCATTCACAACTCAAATCACCGCCATCAACTTTGACACTTTGTGATTGTCTAAATCACCGACAAATTCATTCAACACACCAAAACTCGGGTATCAAAATGCTATAAGTCAAATATAAGAATTTACCCGTAGGTGTGGTGGTTAGAAAGGAAACTTATGGAATCTTCCCACAGGGGGCGTTAGGCTGCTTATAGTCAAGTGGTCGACAGGATCCGTAGGTTTTCCAACAAATATTCAGCAACGAGAGGTGTACACACCAGGTTTCACTTTTTGGTCCCGCAAAATAGAGCATTACATTATTTAGCAAAACTCTTGGTTTCTCACAGTTTTTTTTTGAACAAATAGTTAACACCGTTCTAGCAAAGTTTCTTCGCTTAAAAGAACTAATCTGAGGGCTTAGATTCCACTGTGAGTGTGGATTTGATGATAAACAATCACAAACAGTATTTATTTCACGAAATTTATAGCTCGTCATCTCTATTTTAGATACATCAACAAGTTCCATTAGAGCGAAGTGGATATTATCCACAATGGAACAGAAATCCTTGCCTTCAGGACTGCGTTTTCATTTCGACAACTGAATGTTCATCACCCATTCTACCCTCCATTAAGGAAAGTTACGATGATATTTAGAAGGCCTAGAAAATAATGTGTGTAGCCTCCTTGCACCGTCAGCTCGCGAAGCTCCAATGATTCATTGTGGTCTGATAAGCTTTGCTTGCCCACTAAATATGGTCACCCGTTCAGCCAACCCAGCCAGTACGAATTTAATGCTGCATGTAAATGACTTTTAGGTGCGCAGTTTAGCGGTAACACAGTTTCATGCTGCTCCCTCGATGTAGCATCAGTTACTTTCGTCGAATCACATCGGTTAAGAAGATTAATCCCCACAACCCATGGAGAGTGGGTCCACTGTAACTACATCAATTCTGATGTGGTCAGAGGTTGCCTTGAGCAATAACCGGTGTTCTTTGTGGAAAGGCCAGTCAGCTTTTACAATCAGTTGAAGAACCCTCTCTTATGTCAAACGCGCCTGCTCAGTTCTCAGCTGTGTGCATGTATTACTGCACGACTACACTTTATGGGGGAGTGAGGTAGATGCAAAAGTCTGTCTTCTCTAGGCTCTTCGACCTCCCTTATGTTCAGTTAGCATAATGTTTCATTTTTCCGTTCGTTTTACTAACCCCTTCCCACATTTGCATGTTGAGAATTGAGTTAATCTTGAACCTACGGGATTTACATATGTGATAACATTAGCAAACTTACTCCTAAAAGCTTAGCATTGTACATAGTCCACTAGCCGTAGGAAGGAGACTCACAATAAAAGTGCTATTAAAACTAAATTGTCTTTCTTCGACTACAATAACTAACAACTAGTAAAGATACAAAAGTATACTTGAATGGGAAGTTGCTAATAAGATTGGTTGGCTTCGGTGCCACGTTACAGAAAGCAAGGTCTAATCCAGAGAGACAGTTGGAAACCTTAAAGTTCAAATGAGTAAAAAGATTAAAGAATTCGGAAAGCAGTCCTATGGAAATGTCCTCAATTAACCGGTATTATCAAGGATTTTTACAAAATGTGCCAATCCAAACAATGAATTGGGTTGCAAGGTCTCCCTATGGTAACGAAAAATTATCGCCAGACCTTCGTTACCATCGTCACATATTTGTGACGTCTGAATTATCCAATCTGGGTTCATAGATCACACAGGTATGAAACATTAAACTGAAAAGAATGAAGAAATTGAGAAATTGTTATATTAATGGAGCAATGAAATATCTGGATCGCATTGGGCGATTTATCCCTGAGACCTAAGTAGGTGACAAGTTAAAGTAAACCCTACTGCTATGTGATAACCGAAGTAGGTCCAATGGAGGCAGTCAAAATAACAGAGTTTCTGTGTGGCATAGTAATACATTCCTGTACAAGTTTCTTCTATCTTTCTAGATTTGGCTTCTAAGATGAATTTATGGCATCTCGCCTATGCCACCAATGTTACCAGTCCTTCTGTATGTCGATTATAAACCTGTTTCCAGACTCGTATACCCGAGAGCATCGTTAGGAATAACTTGGACACTGGTATTTTTAAATGCCATCATAACTATACGAGCCACTACTGCCACTTCATGACATGACTCATACCGCTGTAAATATTGCCCGAAATGTACGGCAGGCTCCTCGCGACATCCTCTCCCTTTTGACATGGCTCTTAAAGAGCAGGCATGCGGGTCGGGAGACAGAATACTGTGATATGGCATTTCAATACCGCCATAGGTAGTTTAGTTGCAAAGAGCTTTGCACAAGTGGAATAGGCGTGACAGATTCCAGAGCGCGATAAGACGCTTAATATACCCTTCATGCTACTGACACCTCTACTGGCTATTTGGTTTTCCTTTTTTGCTTAGAACCTAGGTGATCTCAGTGACACGAATTTCAGTACAACAATGAGGTGCCTTGGTTATGAAAAAAAACCACAAAGACGCTTTTTAACAACCGCCTCTGTGTTGAAGGTGGATTGGACGATTGCTTTTTTTAACTACGCTGCACCTTACTTTTATTGTACCACCATCAGAAGGTCGTACTCCATGTCCTTTCACACGGATGCGTACCCGAATACACAAGCATTCCACTAAAAATAGACAAAATACTTCTTGTTTTGACTAAAGGTATACGTTGGAGTGGGAAGGCTTTGTGCTGCTCTTGTCAGATAAAACGAATTCGTCCTGACTCGTTCCAGTAGTACACTGATACAAAAAAAAAGACTTCCGAAGACTATTTTTGTTGGTTTTACCTGAAGAATGGTAGGAAAATAACTATGGGTGCTTCATTAAGGCTGAATGAGCCTAAGCAGTTGGGAGATCAAAGCGAACCATTTGATTGACGTTTGTGAGACCAATGCAGCCTATCGCGGAGGAGCGCGAATCCACATCCCACTAAATTATTACGTTGTAGGTAAAGGTGTTGACAACAACGATATGGCAGTCATGTATGCGATGTAACAAATTGGCATCCTGTTTTCTAGCAATTAAGAGCTTATTTTATATCTACCCAAAGGTAGTGGCGCATTTTTCGCTGGAACTTTTACCCTCCGACACTTTTCACCCGAGCTTCAAGCCTGTCATGCATCCGCAGCCTATACCGCTAGAGCAAGGTTATCTTAACTTCAAAATTTTTCAAAGGAATTCCTGCCTGCCTCTTGGTGAGACGATAGTCAACCAAAGAGGCTCAGCTAGTGCGTGCAGAAGGCGAGAACTCATTGAAAGTTCAACTATCCAATAAAATGAATGAAATTGCCTGAAGGACGAAACCTGACGCAGAAGGTTCAGCTGTATTCTGCTACAAATAACTGCCTATTCAATTGACAAATGAACTGTAGACCCACTGGACAGATTGGTACTGCAGGGTTTTGCGTTGTCCATGCATGATGCAGGCAGCTCCCTAACGTCAATTTGGCATTACAATAGGCTTCTGCCAGTAAAGTATCCCAAAATCCTTCCCCATTCGGCTCAAAATTCCAAGAATACCGATTTAGAAGTTTATATGAAATACTCTTGCTTTACAAAGACAACGCAGAGTTGTACTCAAAAAATAAAAGACGATCTATGAACAGTGAAGCAGAGATGGCAGTTCGGGGATGGGAGCATTTGATACGTCTGACACAATGAACCTAGATGGGTGATAAACTTTTCTAGGCACTACCCTGTTTTAAATGTCAATCAGACTTGGAATAAAGCGCAGGTGTAGAGCGAGTTGCGCAGCGCCAATTAATTGAGTGGATCGTCTACAGCCTCATTGTGAACCTCTAATCACGCAACGAAGTAATGATGAAGTGTCAAATTGATGAGCGCAAGCTGAAATAAGACGTTTTCAACTGCATTACATGCCAAATTGAAGTGATTTCCACTCGGCATGAAAAGCACTCCAATTATGTGACTTGAGTGCGTGCCGACTCAAAGAACTAGAGATAGAACGTACCACTGTTCCAACTACCGCATTTGGGCTCCTAGATGGAAACCTTCACACTGTCATCACAATAAAGAGGACCCCTTCAAATGGATAGAGGAAAGTAAACCAGATCACACTTTGATACACCTACCATGATCCCGATTGACGCTGCTAACGCCAACTCTTGGGGACCATACACGACGGTCTTAGCACACCAACGCTGTCACCGCCCAAACTGGCTTGAGCTCAAACCCCAAGTTTAAGATAATAAAACAAGGTCGCAAAAGTGCTTCTTTACTTCCTCTAGGGAGGAAAAATCCACCTCCGTGTTGAGGTTAAAATAAGATAAGGATGCCACCCAAACGCAACTTTAAACTCATAAAATACGAAACTTACAAACGAGACCGACAAAACGACATCCCTGCTAACTTTGTCATGGCGAAAACGACACGAATTCCTCGCCCGTAGGAGAATAGTAAACAATGTTGTCAACGTCCCAAGCACTTACCCCTACTCTACCAGTGCATACAGGCAAGAACGCCTAACATTGATAAAATATTGAGCGTTTATACCTGAAACACCCTCAGGGGCGTCTATCATTGACAAGTGCCGCCACAAGAATTGTCATGTTCACTGGTTCATTTTTATTGATAGATTCAACCTTGAAGCAAGCAGGTTGAGAACTCATATCAAGATGAGTTGCCAATTCGCAACATCCACCTTCTCCTTGGGATCGGGTTACAGTCGTAACTCTATAACCTCCCGGCTATATTGAGAGAAGGGTCGGTATCGCTAGAAATAGTTGTCTTGGGGAGAAGAAAAACAATTTACAGAGTTTGCACGCAAGCACGCGCGCGTTGCAGGAGAGCAACATTGCCGACAGGAGCGCGCACGTGGGGGGTTAGGGCGGAAATTGAGGTGTTCAGCAGGAAAGGCGGCGGGCAAGTCTTAATTCTACCAATGTGTGGAAGGTGGCATTAGTGGTAACAGCGATGGGCTCAAGGTACCAAGAGTTTTCACCGCAGCCCAAGAAAATAAAGTGTGTATGAGTTGGACAGAAGGAGAGAGAAAAGAAGGCTTATATACATATATAATTGAAATAGCGCTAAGGTGATACGCGCTTCGACCAGTAGACAGGAAGAGGAGGAGGAGATGGTAGCATGTACAAGTTGGTGGTCGCGGTGCATACAGTGAGGAGCAAGTGGAGCGGGAGAGAATGAGCGATGACTGGTGAAAGGTGTGCGCATCCCTGCTGGAGTACGAAAAGAGGGGGCAGCTAGTAGCACTTCACTGATTAGGACAATACGTAGAGATTGGCGCTGAGATACACCCACGCACACACCCTCATGCAGCCGACGACATCCCAGTGGCAGACACCACGACTTTCCCACGAGGCTTGCGGTGGTAGTAGTTAATTTCAAGTTTCGCGCGCGCTGCTAGTACATGATTGATACGTAAGTAAAAAAAAGTCTCAGCACAAGGAAGTGGAGGGAGGAGAGGTCCTGCGGCAGTGCGCGGACATGCACAAGTAAGCCAAAACAAACGGAATAGGTAGGAGGGAGAAATGCGATGGTATAGACAACCTCTACTCGAAGAGTTAACACACGTGAAGAGGTTATCGGCAGGAAGCTAAAATCACGAGCCCGAGGGATTACTTGAGGAAGATGGAGGATTCTGGGGCGGTGGTTGCTGCTGCTGTTGTTGAGGCTTCAACAGCTGTGGGTTTTGTGGGGATGGCTGCTGCATCAGAGCCACAATTGGACGCTGCTGCGAAGGCGGCTGTTGCTGCTGCGCCTGCTGTTGCGAAGCCGCCCGAAAATGAACCACTGTGGTGGACTGCCCACCGACTCTTTGGCCTCCACCACCTGCAGTCACTGCGGGAATGAGCCTTGACGGTGAAATGATCCGCTGTGGATGATGCTGGGTTTGTTGGGGGCCTCCACCACCGGCTCCAATTGTTGTCAAAAGTGTAGTTCCAGTACTTCCTCCTCCTGTTGCCGTGTACACTGCTGCCGAGGGTTGCACATTTCCAGGACTACTGTTGGAATAGAGCTGTTGTTGCTGCTGGCCAGGCCCCGTACGGACACGGGTGACGAACCACTGTTGGTCGGACGGATGCTGAGTCTGAGGTTGAACTTGTTGTTGAATAACAGCAGGACCCCCAGGGAGGGTACGGACACGCATCGGCTGCGCAATCACATATTGTTGCTGCTGTTGTTGGTCAGCTAAGTGAGGTGTGAATTGTGCCGGTTGTTGTTGCTGTGAAAACTGACGCTGACCAACTGCTGCGCTGATAGCAACTTGCCTTGGTTGTGAGATCGCCGAGGTGGAGGGAATGGACTCTGCGGCCTGGTTATAGGAAAGGACGGTGGTTGAAGACGAAGATGGTTGAATGGGCGTGACGCCCACCGTAGACTGGGGTTGAACTCCAGGGGCTTGATGGCTAACGGTTGGCTGCTGCGCTACGCGCTGGTTTTGATTGGCAGCTTGCCTATTGCGTCCACGTAGGGCAAGGAAGGCTGGCCGAAACTCGGGATGGCGATTAATCCAGTTGATGAACTAAAACCGGGTAGTGTTGATAGGAAGTGAGTATCCAAAGGCAATATGAGAGACGATATCAACACGACACCACCAATAACAGTAACAGACTTACTTTTGGACTAGTATGCTATACTTTTACTACTACAGAATATAAAGAATAACAGACAATAAGTAGGATGTAGTAGTTCGTGGCAGGACATTCGGCCCAACCAAAGTCTATTGCTGAATGATTTATGATGGCCACGGAGAGAACAAACTAATAAATTAGACCACATAAGGCAAAAAAGAGCAGCCGGCTTTGTATTCTAACAGTATACACCATCCCAGAACCGTAGCACTTTTTTGGCCGAAAAATATCAAGATGAAAGCTTTAGACAAGTTGGGCTACTAAATTGCCATCATAGCGACGAGAGACCAGATACAACAAAGGTCTGTACCATACAGCACAAACTAGGGGTGCAATGAATCGGTGGACAAAGACTACTTAGAACAGAATGATCTCCTCACTAAAACGAATGGTTTAACGACTTGCAAAAAGCACACAACTCATAAAATAACTTATCTTTCTCGTCTTTGACAAAAGAGAAGTTTGAATAAGGATCTCCAAGAGTCGAGCATTTCATAAACAGTAAGCGCATCACACACCTGCTTATTTTGTTCCTCTTGAGAAGCCGGTGTTCTTCGAATGAGATCAACCACTTTTACGACTTGGTCAATTTGTTGTTGAGTGGGTGCCAGGCTGTTAACATCTTGCGTCACAAGAGCACCACCACCATTACCGCCAGATCGGAACGTCGAAGTAGGTGTCATGGACTGCTGTTGCTGTGATGGAGGCTGCTGCTGCAGCTGCATCTGTCCCGCCTGCTGTGAAGGCACTGGCTGTCCATCCCGCCAAACCAGTTGTGAGGAAGCAGCAGGCAACCTCGAAGGCTGTTGGCCCTGAAGTGAGAACGAGGGTGCGGGCAGAACCCTTGGAGATGCCGCCACCGTCATCCCACCGTTGACAGAAAGAGTCTGTAAACTCCCAACCCTGCTGCTATCGGTAGTACTGCTAAATGAAGAGTTCCGAGAAATCTGTCGCGAATCAGCCATGGATGTGGGGAGATCTCCACTTGACGACTGGGCAGAGGAGTTCCCCGGCGCCCCATATTGAGAATGGTAGGCCGAAGTCGCGGCAGAGGACTCCGTACCAGTGGCTCCTCGAGTGAGATTCGTCCTTCTCTGCAGGGACTTGTTCTGCTGACGTCGTTTTTGAATCTGCTGTTGACGAAGCCTGTCTTTGAGTTGAGGGCATAGTGGCACCTGACATTGTTCTTCCGTACAGGCTTTGGCGTGCAAACAGCACATGCTAATAAGTTGACGACACAGTGGACACGTACCGCTGGAACGTTTTGGACAGGCACGTAGATGTGCCAAGACTCGCTTCATTTGGATGCAAGCAGCCATACGACAGTTTGCATCACGGCACTGATTGGCGTGAACCAAAGCAGCGATACAGGAGACAAGATTCGGTTTCCTGTCCGTACTTCCCACCGGACGTTCCCCACTGGACTCACCGTTGGCGTTAGAACCCTCCTCTTCAATACCCAGACCATACTGTTCCATGGGATGAGGATGGTTTTCACGCTTGTAGCAGCGATTGCAAAGATCGTACTCGTCACACTCATTGCAATGCCATCGAGTTTCAATTTGGTCTTTGCATACGTTGCAAGTGTAGAGGAAGCTCTGCCTGCCCTCGTTATGCAATTCGTAGAGCATCACCAAAGTCGAGTACTTGGCTCGTCTAAGTGAGGAGAATTCAAGATGCTTTTCTCTGGCCATTTGAAGGAAGGAGTCACGACTATCCATCAATTCACTGGAAATAAGTGCATCTGGATCCACAATAGGTGGGAGGGAGGCGGTGGCCCCATGCTTATGCAGCCGAATAACGAAGAATATCTCCTTCAGCTTTTCCATCGTGTCGTACACCTTACGTGTAAGTTCTGTGTTACAATCCACCGGCCCATCAAGCTTCTTGCGCTTGTTAGCCGTAGAACCACCAGACTTTTTGCTACATTTGCGTTTTTTTGCCTTCTTTTTGCCGGACCGTTTGTCCAAATCGCCGTGGCCACCGTCTCGGTCACGCGACCCATCCAGATCATCATCTTCGGTCTCAGCCAACGCCTCTTCGCGACGCCGGCGTTCCTCCTCCTTGTCCAAATCCTTAAAACAGCAAAAAAATGCACATTAAGTAAATTCATTATATTTTTTTGGAATTAAGCGAAATCTACACGAGCTACAGTTATAAAACACTAGTGGTTATTTATGAGAACGTGAACACAGACGGACAGCCTAGGGAGTAGGATACTGGGATATAATTGGTCTGATGAAATTGAAAATAGGTCATGATTAGCAAGTGAAATTTTGTTACAAAACTATGCTAATAATTAAGCAAAACACTAAGGGCTACCAAAGGCGATCAAAGTGAGACTCAATGGGGTAAAGTGTCAATGATCATGTTGAACAAATAAAAATGACAGATTAGCTTAGAATATCCCAGATTAATGCGGAACCAAATTAAATGCAAAAAATACTTAATTTTGACGGTTTGAATGTGTAAGAGCTTTGATCTGTCAGAGGTCTTGAATCCAGTCCAGGGAACCCAATAGATGTCACTGCAGCTTGTTTAGTTTATTGCACGCTAGTCATGTCCCCAATGCGGTTAAAAGCGATTCGTTATGGACATAAAACTAACAAATTGAATTTAAAAACGCTAGGAAACTCACGCAGAAAAATTTACCAATTCAACTCATCTAGGTTAGAAAATGTTTAGAATTAATGACGCCTGTCAAACTGGCTACCACGGAGAAACTGTTACACATGATTCCAGACATTTGATGGTAAGGCGTCTATAAACTCAATAAAATCACCTACAACAAAAAGCGACCTCACTAACCTGCAAAATCTCCTCCAAAGTATTCGGCCAAAAATCGCCTTCAAAGTAGGGGATTTCTGTAGGAGACACTAGGTGATGATCAATAGCATCCTTGAGTATGTCTTTGAAATCTGCAACAATGCCCTCAATCATTGCTTTCTGCAGCATCCTTTTGTACCAATCTTGAAGACGCTTGGCCTTAGGAATTCTTTGTTCTAGCGGATGCATGTGAAATATGTAGTCATCTCCTTCGGCCGGAGGACAAGCCCAAATATGAGCCATTGTGTAGCCCAGTTGCTTGGCGTAGTGTAAATAACCGACTAGAATCTCATGATAGACATCCGTTCGATACTGCTTCGGACGGAAATAAAAGACGGAGTCCAAGTAGGCTACATAGACACGTCTTCGATTTGGCTGAGGAGACTCGGAACCATACTCCTGAATGTACAAACCAAAGAAGCAGACGTCTTGACCGTCAATTTCTTGAAATGCAAATATGGCTTTCAGGCGGTAGGGAAAGCTTTCAGACAGTTCCCCACTTTCTGTGAAACGACCCCGCATCAGCGGTTTCACTTCAACCAATTTATCAGAGCTGGCAAGAACGCGAATCGTCACCTCCCCCGTACCAACTTCCTTTTTCTTCAAGAAATCGTTGACTCTGCGTTCAAGGAAGTTACTCAGTTTATTAGTGGGCAAATTCTTGGCAGTAAAACGATTTTCCTTCCGTCTAAGACCACGCTCTCGCAGACATCCAGAGCAAACGAATCCCGTTGTCCAAATCTCATCCATGTGAAGAGCACAAACCTTGTGCCAACGACGGCCACATTCCTTGCAATGTACATCGGTCTCCTCTATAGTTACGTTGTTCTTTTTTCGTTCAAAAAGCTCCTTTCTAATAGGACTAGAGAAAAATGCACTCAGAAGAAATCCCAAAACATACATTGGAGTCTGATTAGCTTCGTCCGCAAGCATTATCTCATCTCCTGCTTCGTTGAAGCATTTCTCGCATTGATAGTAAGTATCACAGATAAGAACTCTTTTGTCACTAAAGTAAATAGTTAGAGAGAGATATTAACAATTTACGTATTTGTGTACATATAGTAGTGAGCATCTTTACCAATAGTACACACATTTGCAGAACTGCAATAAAGGATTTGCTGATAGGAATATTCATGTCCGCAGCAAAACCCCATCGCCTGCATTACTTGATCCACTTGACTCTCGAATAACTCCGATAGCTAAAAGAATGATTCTAAAGAAAAATTTCTTACTTTAGTACACATTTTGTATACTTTGGAATTTTTTTTATTGTATAGCCAGGCATTGTTAAACATCAAGCGAAAGTGGTTCAACACTTCCCATGGATCTTTGTATATACCATCTTCCAGATTATTCCGGATCGTAGTTAGATCCATGGGGTGTTTGATAACTTCCGGGTAATCTGGTATATTTAAAGCAACCGGATCCACCGGGTCACGAAACCATTCAGCATTTTTATCGGCGTACACCTCTTCATGGAGACGCAAAAAGTGACGCAAAAGTTCTTCGCGAGACCACTTTTTCCATTTGGACTCATCAACTTTGGTGGTGTCAGCAACAGTAGTAGAACCTAACGCACCACCTGTGGAAATAGAGGCAACGGATGGAAGAGAGTCGTCAGGTTTAATCTGGGTCTTTTTTATTTCATTAGACGATGAATTGGATTGATTGGTATCGGAAACAAATGGCTTCACATCCTCCTCTTTTTTGAATGCACCAATACCGTCCCTTGAATCTGATTCTTGGTTAAACTCAGCATTCGAGTTGGCAATGCTTGGACGATAGTCAGCAGAGACAGAACCTCTGTTCGGAGTCATTCTATCAGGTTCGACAGAATTTGCGGATACATCCGATACGCTATTAGTACTAACGGCCGAATCATTCGGAAGGGAGGACGTAGACCCATTTCCAGAGGCAGAAGCAGCACTTTTCCTTCGACGCCGAGCTTCCTCCAACTCCTTGTATATCTTATAACACCTCTCTGAGAGTAGTTGAAAGTACTCCGTTTTATCTTTCGCCGTTGTGTACATTGCATTTTCCACCTTCTTTGCGTACTCAATCAAGTTGGCCATTCGTGGATCACTGTAGGCCGCAGGATCAGGCTGTGGCAAGATATACTTGACTCTAAAAATACCGATACAAAACAAGTGGTGACTTACATTCTACGAACAACATGATCCCGGTGTTCCATATTTACACCAGCTCGCCAATCCGTTTGCTCAACACTCTCGCTCACACTCTGAGAAGGGGTAGTCGGGACACTAGAAACGGGAGCCGACTGAGTGTAAGCTCCAGTAATCCTGACCTGAGATGTAGAAGTGGCGGTGGCTGCCGGAAGAGACCTTCTAACACTTTGAGGTGCTGGAGAACGAAGTACTGGAGCTGGTTGTCCAGGAGAGACCCCATTCATCTCACTAGGCTGCGAAGCGTTGGGAAGAATTTGACCAGGCGGCCGTTGTGGGACGGTCCTCTGCTGATGCCCTCTCTTCAGAGGTCCACACACCGGACACTCCCGGCTGCTACAATTTTTCCAATGTGAAATAATCTGTCGTGATGAAGCGCAATGCGGCTTTCGACAGTTCTTCCCTTCAGTACAGTTCTTCATATGCTGAAGAACATTCCGCATAGTGCGACAGTGAGGAGTGGTACAAGGCGTGGAATGGGTCTGTTCCTGCCGACAGCATTGAGCATGCAGCAATAAAAGAAGTTGTTGTTGAATGAGTTGCCGTTTTTCAAGGTCAGTTGCTGAGGAGGAAGACCCAGGAACTTGGGAGTTCTGAATGGTTGAATTCGTCATCGGATTCGGATAACTGGTGGAGCCGCTAAAACGTGATGTTGGGCCAGGAGTGCCTTGTAGATTAGCGTGCGAGACATATGTAGTAGGCACAGTCCCTTGGCTAGACGGAGTAACAGAAGCACCCACCCCATAAAACGTTTGAGCAGGCGGTTTACTCGCTTCAGAATAGGCGTTCAGGCCTTGTGAAGACTGCGCCTTCATGTAGACGGAACCTTGCCCAGGAGCAAGTCGGGAGCTTAATGACGAACAGCCAGGAACTAGAACAGCACCCGAACTGTCAGTGGTACAACGCGCCGAATCTGAACTCTGAACGGATAAAACGTGCTGAGAGGATTGAGAAGTATTTCCGCCGTACTGCTGCTGTAGATGTGTACGGTCACTGGAGTTAGGATAGTTGGAATTCAGTGTTGTTAAAGAATTCGAGTGACTAAAATTATTATTCTGATAATTCAAAGTTCCATGAGAGAGATCCGGATGTGGTTCTTTCTCCATTAAACTGCTAAAATAAAACAAAAAATGCGACTCGAATTGGGAAGAAGAGAGGACACAAATGACAGATCTTGTTGTGAAAAGCCCTGTAAATAAAAAGCACGTGCATTTTCTAGGGCATCAGCACGCTCACCATCCCGCTTTAACCTGCTAGATTTAAAATTGACCCAAAAAGCGTGCAAGCATTCAATTACAGATATCTAACTAAGGATGGCACTAAGCAGACAAGTAGGTGGATTTCTCCGCAATAATCATATCTTACATAATACACAAGCTTCATTTATTTGCATAGACCACTTCGTATATTTTCCTATGAAAATACAATTTGCAGACAAATATGGCTTCCACCAAACAAAACGGTCACTACCCTGATTGGTCACAAACTGCTAATTTCATATATTAAATAATTCGTACACATTCAAACAAATCATTCGTGTGCCAAAAGATTCTCACCTTCTTCTTACAGAAGCAAAGAGTACATGTAAGATTTAAAAAAAGAAGTTCCAATCATATACACGAACTTTGTCAAAATCGCTATTCATAGGTAAATCTCGTCACCTTTTGAGCTCATCTTTATGTGAGCATGTTTTAAAACTCCCTAAACAAATCGTTTGTCTTATTGCGATGGAAGTTCATACCTACTGCTAAAAGTCTAAAAGCATTTATACTCCTCGTTAAACGAATATAGGCTCTTAGGGCACTTCTGTCAAATCTCGGAGCTTCCAAATTTGAAACTGCGATCCAACAAATTCTGCGCATAATTATTAAGCTAAAGAGGATAAACACCATTTCGTTGGCATTCTTAAGATTAAATTCTGCTAAGTGAAATTCAACATATTTGAAGGGCATAAATTCTTATTTTTACGGAAAAAATTGTGCATTGATAAATATTATTGGCCATTCTGCTGAACTGGGCTGGTACCCAATTAGTCAATTCCATTGATAAGAAATATCTTAAATACTCTTTTTCATCAATTATTTGGCAATCTGTCAATTCAACCGTAGTTTTTTTTACCCGGACCATTAGGTCTTCGTGGAAAGTAGCTACTCTGAACTAAAAGCTTTAATCTTCCAGACCGCGTTAGTAGGCTCACAGCATTGACAAACGAATCTACCCTAAAAGCACAACCTTCCTTGCTTCCATCTGGACTTACTCAAGTTCAACGTCAAAGTGTGCGAACATCTTGCTGCGAATACCTGAGTTTGCGGAAACCTTAGTTACGGGGGCAGAAACGGTGTCTACATTTGGTAGTGGCTAAGCCTAGTGTTTTTCAAGGGGCTACCAACATTTGCGACGACCTCCGACTTAAATGCCTAATGAAGTCTGCCATTTGAAGCGCCCCCAGAACTTACGTAAAGACGTTGTTAACGTGAATATATAGTACTTTCACCACATCTCTATTAGCTGAATGGGATCCCGATGGAAGGCGAGACAGCGCTGAAATTTGAACATTGCTGCTACGGGAGACGAGGGTGGCTAAGGCACAGCATTAGCTCCATAATAATGATAACAATAATAATAATAATTTAATCCCTGACTTTTACTGCGTGGCTCTACCTTCAGAAAATTCTTCGAAAAAGGGCGATTGAAAGTGACATGAACTCGTTGCATACCAACTTCTAGCTTCTAGCAGTGTGAAGACAAAGGATCCCGTGTCTCTCAATGCAGCTTAATAGTAGGTAGAAGCACTAGAAATACATCGTTACTGTAAGGATCAAAGGCCTTCTCACTTATGTAAAATTTAATCAATGCTGATTCTAGCTCGTAAGTATCCTTTGAGACCAGCCAGAAGTGCATGTAGCCTCCTTGTCCTTCTAAATCTCCCGAGGTTTTTCCCGGCCTCGATCGAACTAACGTTTTGATAGATTAATTGCAACAAGATTTATTTAATCAGATTTGACAATCAAAATAATAGCGATTGTGATTTAGGCCATTGCATATCCCATGCACCCATTAAATTCTGTCTCTCTCAAACGAGTTATGCAACCTATCCAACTTCGCCCATGCGAATTTCTCCGTTGCTCCTTCTGCTATTGAAGAGTTATTATCCTTCAGCAATTTTCAACACTTGACTTGAACATAGAAGTAAGAAACTTGGTAAACTCACCAACTTTGAGCTTTATTAAGAGTTTCGAATATCGAGATGAGTTAAATCAAAAGAAGTGGCATACATTCAGAGATGGAGATAAATTTGTGAAATTTTTGAAAACATACAGTAATGAGTACTAGTGTAGCGTCCCGAGACTTCCTGAAGACGAAAGAAGACAAAATACTCGGGCAGAATATATATATTCAGCACGGAGAAGGTGTCTGGGCTATTGGCATGGCCCAAAAGGCCAGCCCACCCAGCGAGGTACAAGGGGACCAATTCGAAGTACAAAAGTGGCGCCTCACCAATATCGAGGGCTAAACCACCATCGTATTACACTAGCTTAAGACTAATTACTGGTGTTGGGCGTTTCCAATTTATCCTATCTAGCCTTCAAATATTTTGAACGAATAGGTTAATTCGGTAGGGGCATGTTTGGTAGACAGAGCTAACGGGAATGAGTACAATTTTGGGGGGAGCCCGGTTACAGATCCTTCTTCTAGACTCCTGTATTATGTGACCAGAGTTGATTTAGCATTGCTAACCTAGTAGGTACTTTTAAACAACACAAGTATTAAATAGACCCCTCTTCTTCGCACTGCACACTGTGCTTTCCGCATGGGTTATCTTCGAATATGCCGTCGGGTAGTTTACTTTCTTCCGTTAACGCGTGGACTGCACCTTAGTGTCCGATCGGTGGTGCATCTTTGTAGGGGCGCATCTGGTTGCGGTGAACGGTTATGGGCTGAGTTGGAAGGTGTGCATCGCGGACGAGGTAGTTTGCAGGTGAGAGAACTTTCACCACTCGGAATGGATCTTCACTCCAAGGATGATGAAACTTGCTATGTATTTTAAGTAGGACAATCAACCTGCATATGTATGCTATGACTCCTTCTCGATAGAGATTAGTCCGGCCGTGTGTCGTAATGTTTATTCTGCCGGATGTGCGACAGTGGTAAGTACTTACGTGCCACGTTGAGTTTTTCTTATTTCACCTTTCATACGCAATATGCACTCTGGGACGTTGATGGCTGCTACTTTTGTGTTTGATAGGAAGATATCGTAGGGAACTCTCTTTACCTGTGAGAGTCTCGAACCATGAAATGCCGGCTAAAGTATGGACTGCAGTACTGTACGCCAGGAAGGAGCGTCCTAAGCTTACATTCCACTGCTTCGATTGTGCATCTTTAGTAAAAGTCTTCAGTAGTCTGATCAGAGTTCGGTGCTTTCACTAAAGATGCCTTGAGGATGCCCTGATGTCGTGCGTGTCTTTGAGATCCGTAAGGTGTTGCCTGGTTCAGGCCTTAAGAAATGAACTGATTTGGGCTCTCCATGCTGACAAATTCACCGGTTGGAGAAAACAGAAGCAACCATTTCAGTTTCTTGTGTCTTCATGGGTTCTGCCTGAGGTACTTTCATGCCTGCCATAGCCAAAATATATCTGTTTCCTCTCTTGATGGGTGGTAGAGGACGCACGATGCCTAAATTTACTCTTTCCCCTGGGAACCGCGTGGGCAAAGGCTGCAGTGGTGCGATCGCTGTTGGGTGATGCACCACGAAACTGCTGCAAGGGATACAGATTTGACAGAAATCTTGTACCTGTGGGTTGAGCGAAAGCTATCAATATCTTTTGCTTGGGCCATTTAGCATCTTCTTTTCACCCACGTAACCCAGTTACTCGTGCAGCTCTTCGAGAACTGTTTGTAATTGTGTGCTATGGGCCACTAGGCGCTTAGGACACCCGTCTTTGTCTTCCATAAAACCTCATTTACTGTGGAGAGTTTAGACCATTTTTGTCTCATTTGTCTGGCCCATTTGCCCGCTGAGGTCATCTCTTTTGCTGTGGGTTTATAAGAGGATGACAGGAAACTCTCGTGTGGCAGAGCTAAGTCGGGATCAGTACTATACGTGTTCAGTAGGCTCGCTCAAAAATGTTGTAAGCATTATAACACCGTCCGTTTCTGCCGCGACTAGTCTGCGGGACAGTGTCGGCGTTACAATATTTATTCCCACTTCTCTATTGAACTGTGAGATTATATTGTTGCAGTTCTTGGTATTAGCGTGTAACTAAACGGTCGACCTCCTTCATTGTTTTAATCAGGCAAGTGACTGATGATGTGTTTGAACTGGGAACTTCCTCGCTATCATGTAGTGCCTGAAATGTCCAAATATTACATAGATAGCAAACAGCTTACGCTGTGTTGTACTTTTCTGCCTCACTTTTTTGCTGAGTTTGGTACTCGTGTAGACAATGACGTGTTCCTCTACTTTTTGTCCCTTTGTGAGAGTACACCACCCACAAATGCGTCTCATGCTCTAGAATCGGTGCGAAGCAGAGCATTCCCTTTTACTTCTATAAACGCTTTATCACCTTTTTTCGCGTAAAATTCTTTTCAGCTTACTGTTTGGTTAGTTTGTGCAGCTGGATGGCTATCTAAGCAAAACCTTCAAAAATGGCCTGCAGTAATTTGCTAAACCTCGGAAACTACGAAGTTTAGTCTGGTTAGTTGGTGCTGTCCATACTCTCACTTGTTTCGATGGCTGTGGCGTCAAAGAGAACGCTTCGTCTGCCATCTGCGCCTTCTTTCAGCAGCGAAACAGCTGTGCTGGCTTCACTGCCTTGCTAGGTGGAAAAGGCGGCTCCCATGAAATTTGTGACAGCTTCAGTGTTATGTAAAAAACCAGCACTAGAATTTACGTAATAATACATTTCTGGACTTATAATAAACCTCACTGCCTAGGTTTCTTTCGCCATACGGACTTTGAACAGCGTTTCCCCTTTTACTACCATCTCCCATCTGCCGGATGCCGTCTTGTGGAAGGGGAAACGATACTAGTCATGTTGCAAAGGGTGGAGAAGGCCTGATTATTTGCTGGTGATTTAGCTGCGTTTGAGCCAAGTAAAAAACTGCATAATGTCCGTCTAGTTTACCTAAGATTAGCGTAAATGAATGAGAGCCGCTTGAGAGCAAACAGGGTAGGAAAATAAAAGGCTCACCTGACCTTGAAGTATAGCGCAAAGGAGCGCAGTGTGGAGATATTGTATTTGACCGTCCGCTGGATGTGGTGGAGTGGGACCGTACTAAGTTCCTGGCCCTTCATGATTGCCACCTTGATCTACTGACTGAGCTAGTTGGTCCTCATGCCGCAGAGCTTCTCAACCACAATGGGTGGTCGGACTTCGCCATACGGTTATACAGCTAGCGAACCTGTCTGGAGATGAGCCTTGAAAGGTACGTTCCTAGAGTACTCCTAATCATCTTCACCGGCTTTTTGGCAGCAATGGACAAAGTGTCTGTCTAAGGTATCTGTTTCTGTTCAAGGGTGAGTTGAGTTGAGGTGTCGCAGCATTGATTGATGTCAGTGTTGTGGATGATGCTAACATTTATTGTAGCCGAAAATAAATCTTCTGAGGGCACGGAGGATCAGGGGTATTCTTTAGCGTTAGGAATAGAGATTGAATTTAGCAGTCTTGAGCTGCTCTTCAAAGTTCATGTCGTCTTTGTTGCCACCAATGCAGCGCGTTTTCTGCTTATTTCCTCCTCTCTGGACGTCTAACACTTTAAACTAAGGGACCAATTCAATAGAGGAATATTTACTAGTCGGAGTTAATGGAAACCAGTACAAGTTTAGGAAAATCCAATTATTGAGCATTTCATTTCTTCCGAGAATTCTGACAGCGCTTCTATTACCAGGCTAGAGTTGATTGGAACGCTTCCCACCTCAAAGGTACCTTCAAACAACATTAGTATTACAAACGGAGATTTTACACACAAAGAAGTTTTAACAGGTTACTTTGTTCCTCGGATTTCCTTAGTAATTGATCTTTCCAACGTAAGCAGTACTGTAAGGAAACACCTGTGAGACAACCATGCCTGTTATTCAATTTGCATGCAACCGAGAAGCTACTTGGCCGCAACATCATTGATCCCTTATGGCAATCCTGCTGAATCTGGAGTTTCGTTGTGAATTTAAACTTTATTGGGGGACCATAGGATGTGCTGACTCTTACGTGTGTCCATAGCTAGTCGTAGTAACACTGGTCTAAAAGCAGTCATGCAACAAAGGATGGGACTGAACAGTTTCGTGGAGGATGAGTTTAGCTTCCATTCTACCTTGCCGCATTGTTCGCACTTCAGAGCTATCCAGACATATCTATCTAGGTTCTCTCCAGTTATAGGGTAAGTGGAGGAGGTAACGCGTGTTCACATAACTGACATCTTCATGCAGGTACCATGGACGGCGCGTAACGAAACCTTGCCAGATAATTAATGGCTAGTGTCGCTTCTGATGTTAATAGCTTTCCTGTAGAACACGGACTGGGTAGACGTCATTTTCATCCCTTCTCTTTGCAGTCGTTACTGATTCTCCCCTCTAGCATGTGCACCACTTCCGCCAGCTATTATTTATCACTCGGCAGTAGAAATCAGGATACGTGTTCTTCAAGATCGGATTTGCCCTTTGTTGCCACTTATGTAGCACCCTGAGACTTCCCTGAGGGCGAGAGAAGATATGATACCTATGCTGGCGTGGTCCAGAGGCAAGTTTATCCAGCAGAGGCAAATTGGCAGACTCAAAATCTCCCCATTATCATAACCCAGAGTAAAATAATCAAACAAACCGTACGACCACAAAATATTTTATAGAAAGGAGCAACCATACCAAAAATCTGTATTTTCAAAACATCGACTTTTTTGTTTGTTATTTATTCTTTATTCGAATCTACTCAACATAAATAGTTAAGGTGCCATCATTGCAACGAACCGCTGTATGCACAGACATTATTCTCCGGAGAAGTTATTATGCAGTTTTGTCTGCATCACCAAATTGCAAAAGTAAATGGGCCCAGGCATTTACTTTATTTGATTGCGCGTATTCTAACTAGCCCTTTTTAATCATTGGCTTCATAGCAAAATTGTTCAAGTAAGGGAATAAAATGGAGCATTTTTTGGGAACTACCACAAGAAATACATACTAGATGTGTGAGGCGAGAAATCGTTAGTATTGAGTAGACGCATTTTGAAAATTCATTAATCTACACCATTAAGCTGCAACATTTTGTCCTAATTTTGCTGCGATAGCTACGTTGACGTTAATTAGATACCCTCCAGGTTCAAGTAACCTGCATTGTCGGATCTTTCAAGAAAAAAATAAGATTGCGGTGACCTCACCACTACGCATTGGTATACTGGATAGCTATGTAGACACTTTGAATGAGTTGCATGTTAAGTCTGTAAACAGCGCATTTCTTACTATCCGTATCTACTATCCGACTTCTTTGACAACTTGGAAATGCGTTTGCAGTTCGCAAACACTTTGGTTACGATTCTCCACTTTTCGGATACAAATAGTGTAGTTTTGACTGATTTTAAAAAGCAATCCAATTTCCCCCCTTAAAGTCGCCTGTTCAACCTACTGATTATATTTGAATGCTTAGGATCAGGATGATTGTAAGTAATACGACGTATCAGCAGTGCCTATAACTGTGGTATTCAAAAGCAATGAGAAAATTACAATTTCATTTCACTGGTTTTAAGAACACCAACATCACCGTTTCCGATAGATTCTAGATACACGGCACATATTAAAGTATGTTTTTTGATATATGTTAGAGGAATCCTCATTTGTCTTATTTATTGTAACACAGATTACCCTTCATGCTTAGGCACCTTAAGAGGTGTTAGCATGTGGTAATACGTACGTAATGAATGAATGTGTGTGATTGGGATAGTCAAAAGCCATCTGACTTTTAATAGTTGTCACCTGTAAGTAGCCTGAGTTGGTTATGCTTTTTCCTCACCAGTATGCAATAGTTCAGTCCAAGAGGTTATAACTTCCAAAACTATATTACAAAAATGAGGGGAAATTAAAACTCATAGCTACCCAGGAATGAGGTAGTCCTCTAGTAAAGCTGGGTTGCAGTTAATTAAGAAATGATTCACCGCACTGTTAATTTTTAAAAAGAGCTATACGTTTGATGGTGGTTCCTTCAGGCGGTCATGAATTGTTGGGAATTTATCAATTAGCAAGCTGGTTAGAAAGTAGTAACGTAGGATTTACACAAACTTCTTCAGAATAACTACTTTGCATCTTTTTTGCAAACTAAAATCGTAAAAAGGAATCGGACATTATAACAAGTACAGGGTGAAGACTACTTTGGATCACCCAGGTAATCACAGACCCATTCTAACCACGACTACTGACACCAATTCAGTAGGTTGGGTTCACCACGACCTTACCAAATCCTTCCATATCTCATAACATTCGCCTAAGCTTAATCTAAAATGCATCTTCTTGCTTGCTAATGCAAAATGCACAACATACTAGGCCTTTAATACAGCCTCAAACTAGTCTACAATTAGTATCTCCTCCCGGTTCTATTCTACACTCATATTGGCCCATATACAATGCCTCGGTACATCAAGTCTTGAGGGTCCAATTGGGCAACCAAAACAGAGATACCTCTACATTGATTGCTAAATCAGCATATTTGAGGTGCAGCATAGATGTGCTTATATCGCCACTCCAATACTAAGAGTAACGAAATTAAGGTAGAAGTCAAAAGAAAATCTAGCAGGTCTCCTAATAAGCCAACTTCATGGCATTCCGCGAAGTCAGTCTGTGTGGATGCGGAGAGATCTTGTACAAAGCCAACGCAGCCAATCGATTGCAAAAATACTCCAGGATATGGACAGTAGTATATCAGATCGGCTTAAAGACAGTTTGGTCAGACTGTTTAGCCACCGAATTCAATCGCGTATCCTATTAGATAGACTTATCAATTCTATCATGTACACGTTTCTTTGATATGTGAGCAAGCAGAAAATAATGGAATGCTTGACTTCAATTAGTAGCGACCATAAACATCAATCCCCTTGTGCCAGGCAGGGTTGAAATTGGTCCTAGTTCACACAGTCTAGACGATTTCCCATCGGTGCCACCTTATCCCATGGTATCAGATAATTTGGATGGATAAACATGCTAATTCGTCAGTGATTCTAGCTCAAATAAATGTATGGTTCATCTTAGGTTTTTAACACACATCTAAGATAACCATATTCTACTCCTAGACTGCACTAGAGCCTTCGGCCTAGATGAAGGGAGAATCTGTGACCTTTATCTTGTTCGCCACCGACATTACACAAATATGATGCCCTACAACACCTATTTCAAGTTATCGTTAAAAGTGTGTGACAACTGGCCCACATCTGTGCATCATAGCTGGTTTAATAAAATGACATTATAACAAGAAGAGAAGTGTCAAACATTCCTGGCCTAAGGCGAAGTACATTTCTCTGTTTTTCCACGCCCGCTGAATCGGTCATTTTGGTAGTGCAAAAATTCTTACCTTAATGAGGCAACGCAATATACTAAATTTGTTAGAAGATTTTCCACTCAGGCTAAAGTGTAATTGCCTAAACAACCGCACATGCATTTACTGACAGAAAGAAGTTAACCCTGAAGTGCTGCCTGAGTCCAGTCTGTGATACCTTGTCTTGCAGGCAAACTTCTACGAGTCACCATAGCCGCTTCGCGTGCCTCAGAGGGTGTCTACACCCCACATTCAAACACTCGATATACAACTTAGCATTACCTGCTTGAGAGGGGCAATATCGATATCAATAACACTTTTTATAACTTGAAAAATAGTTGTCTAAGTCAAAATCATATTTGAGAGAAAGATGGAGACCTCAAGCCAACATCCACAATTTCAGTTATTGGTAGAACGATTTCAAAGGAACCGTTTTCAAAATATTCCTTTGTAGCTTTAAATCAGTGGTTTACCGCAGACATAGGTGCACACAACGAGTTCATGGGGCAGTTGCAAACAGGCCGCAGAGACGAGGGTTGGTTTTAAACGCTTAAAATGCTAGAGCTCACAACTATCAGTGGCAGTCACAGACGATTGTTTCGTCGAAGCATGAAGTAACTCGGTTCACCCAATTCAACATGGTTTTGAAACACCAGAGAGCAATCACATGGGGAGCCAGAAAGGTGGAAATTGATAACTCTTACTGGCACCAGGAGTAATTCTCAACTCCCCAAACACCAACTTCATTCCATGCCATTCACCATGGATATGGATGCTAGCAGTGCGACTGCAGGAGGTGCAATCGCAGCTCAAGACAAACTTGTCGGGGAACACATCGACGACTACTGACGCTGGTACCAAACTGAATAAACGGATGAGATGTAAAAACGCTCTACTTCCATATACTTAGGCGAAATTTGGCTTTGTGGAACACCTTAAACAATATCTTGTTCCAAATGTGAAAAGATAATCAATCTTTACAACAATAAAACACACGTTTTCTGTTGTTGCCATTGAGTGAATTTGGCAATTGGATTTAGTATTATCACACCTTCAAGGGTTATTTACATCGCCTTACATTGCATGTATTGCACAAATTTCCAGTTGGTAACTCATGTAGAGGATTACTTCATGTCAAAAATGAACCTAAAATGCCATTACATCGACAACTGCGGTGTAGGCGCATCAGCTGCTGACTCTTTGAATGTTGAGAGCGTCAGTGAAAGTTGCCAAGCAAGCGTTTTGCAACATCAGTCTACTTTTCAGCTTCTCTTTACCGCAAGATGGCTACTTGCTTTTGGATGCAGCTTATGTACTGCATCGGCTTGAGCTCATATGAGTTACTTTTGCAAGGTCTGAAAATGCGACGATTGCATTTGTCAGAGCACTTTCATCTGCCTGACAACTTAACTAGACCGGAGGGAATTTTTCATCACGAAATTGCTCATCGATCAAAAAGCGGGAAAAGTAATGAATTGCTTGTTTTAAACTGGATCAAACGTAGTGAGGCAATTTAATTTCGGTAACGGCAAACAGAACGCCACACAATATGCATTAGCATTTTATCCACTACAAAGAAGGTTTCCATATTTTTTGCAAAATTATTTAATTTTAAAATCACTCACTATCCCCACCTTCTTATACATGATTTAAATAATAAAAGGATGCTGCATGCGTTTTAATGTTTTCACGGTTTTGCGTGCATCAAGCGATCATCCATTCAGTCATTTAAGTGAGCGACGCTTCCGAGGCGACGGACTTCATCTGAAGGACTTCCTCGTAAATATTTACAACTTAAGCTTGCGCGCCAGCGTTCTGATCTACTTATTGCTTACAGTGTTTTTCACTTTGTTGCATAAACTTTCTGTTCTTTCC
>NW_020170406.1:355730-366698 GCF_000524195.1 Echinococcus granulosus | reverse complement strand
ATATTAGAGGACTGGAGAAATATAGTTCTCTGTAAAGAAGTGAATATGTGTACTCTCGGAAAACCGTTTGTATGTGTATCCATGTGTGTGTATCTACTGGCAACTTTGAGACATGCATAAGAAGTAGTAGCTAAAAGAACAAGGCGAGACTTCATCAGTTGACATTTAATGTATTTGGTGCATCCTCAAACAGAGTTGTGGTGTTTTGCAATTACACTGTCAATTGGATCACAGTTTTTCCTCTACATGATTAGCCAAAAACTCTTAATGAAATATCCTTCCTTTACTACATTGTGAAAACATTTTCCGAATGACTTCGACCTTACATTAGTCCAGCTTTCCTCCACTCGTGACTGTCCTAAAACAGAAATGGGTGTATTTGACGGTGCGTTCATGTGCACAACGTCTATTGAAGGAGCATTCCAAAGTGTGTAGACGCATCGTGCATGCATTAGTTAACGTAAGTACACACGCATTCGATCGCCCAAACATGGGATCAACCCCTGCAGAGCATTGTCATGTCATGTTACCTCTATATCACGTCACGTGCGTGCCGGGTAGCCAATGTCAAGTCACCCTCTGGCATTGCGCCTTGACTCCAGTTCAGGTCAGCTAACAATCTGCTAGCATGCAGACATGACTCATTAGCCAACTACCAAAGCATTTGTCACACCCCTATCATCAACGTGACATTCTGCTATGTGTACATGTGTCCGAGGGTTGCCAATGTGTGACTTGGGGAGTTGTCTGTCAGTTCATTTCACGAAGGGTGCGATTGCAGAAAATCCTGTTACAAACACATTGATCGAGTTAAAAAAATTAAAATAGGCATGAACTTTTGATTTGTAAACTAGTTAAATTTCCTTCCCAATCTGTTCATTGCATTGAGTGCAGTGAAGTCACCATATTCAGGCATCGTATCCCTGAGCCCTCCAGTTGCATATTTTACATTGTGTTTGGTTCGTTTAACTCAGTGAACTCCGCATTATACGATTTGCAAGCGTTTGATAAATACCGATTGAAGTGGATGCATGGCTTCTTCATGCGGAGAAACACCTGCGAAACACCATTGACACAGGTATTTGCACTCTAAAGAGGGAAATGACGCAATGCAATCACTTAGCGGCAAAAGCTCTCGTCATGCCGGTTAGAGCCCCTTGGCGAACTATTGTAGTAAACCTCAAATGAAGCAGATTGTGTTTAGTCTAAGTTGCACTGCTTTTAGCATGGAATTGTAATTCATTAAAAGCTAGAAAAGCTAATTTTTCACATTTTGACTATTTTGTCTTCATTTATATACTCTGAATGTGATGTTTCCTTAAGCTAATGTGAAGAAGTTGTTATGCAATCTAGCAATGTTAACACAGGCACAAATGGCCCAGGAGGTGTGATGTTTACAAATATAAACTGCACTAGATCCCATTTAACCCAAACTTTTTTCACAAATTCGAAGGAATTAATGCACGCCGAGAACAAAGAGCTTTCACATAAAAATTTGTGTCCCAGATCATGGCAATTTTATACGCGTCAAATAGAGCATATTTAAAGATGTGAAGCTGTCACTACAAGAAAATTACAAGTATCTTCTCCGATGTCTAGTCTCCTTTACAAACTGTCGCAGGTTATTACGTCCATCTGTAGGCATGGCAAACGACTTCACCTCCTCCTCCGGCGTAATACGCATGGCGATCATACACCTTGTCAATTTGTTCATTCGTGGATCAAATTTAGCTCTAAATCTGTTTACTTAGTTAAAATAAATAACTGCGCACCTTTCACGAAAACCACGATCCCGCTGCAGCCTATATGCAAACAGCTTCTTGAACAGCTGCGGTCTATTTTGAGAGGAAGATATTTTGTCGCTGCGATTAGCAATCGACAGATAAAGAGCCGGTTGATATGGGAATGAGGGGAGTGCTGAGCTAGTGGGCAGAAAAGCGGTAGGCTGAACTTGACCAGATACTGCACTTGGCCAGACGCCTTTTTGACATCCTATCTTTAAACCCCCATGCCGAGTGGATTTCCGCGACGGAGAAACTAGAGAAGACAACGTGAAAAATAAATCTTGACGGTTCTCTGCTTTGCTACAATCGGAGACGCGCTGAAGAGACATCCGTATAATGTTGCACGAAACGCAATTTTGGTCATTCTCTTCACCGGTATGATCATGACAAAGCCACTCAAGTGATTGTGGTGAATTTTGGGGAAACTCTTGAGTTGAACTGCTGTGTGAAGACGAATTGGAATTAAAGCAACTGGAATTGGTCAAATGTGGCGCAAAAGACCAAGAAGTTGGGTTGGCAACAGTTTTTTTTGCATCCATCGTAATCTGCAGTGTAGCTAGCGATGAAATAATTGGTTCAACACTGCACGAGGACCGAGAAGTGGCGCAGATGACTTCTGAATCAAAGGCTGGGTCGTCCGTTCTCAGTATAGTGCTGCTCATTGAATCTCGTCCCCAGGTCATCCTATCGGCAGCTAAGCTTGGAATTGGCGAGACATGTTGCAGGAGGTGTGGAGAAAGTTCACAGGATTGCTGCTGATTAGTTTTATTGTCACTGATGTTACGAGGCAGTTCTTGTGATAACAAAGCGGAAATATAACCATTGTCCATTGAAGAAAACTGAAATAAACACGATTTAATCAGTTTTCATATGATAAACTCCCAGTTACCTTTACTATTGGCTGATAACACTTCTAAAGGACGATTCTTCCTTCTTCCAACAAGGCAACGTCCTAGTACCAGGGTAATTGTCGTCAACAGCACGTAGGGTACGAGTTACGCCGGGCCAGTCAATGTCACAAATTACGAGTCAAAGAACTCTCACCTCCCCCTCTCATATGACTAGCGCATACATTTAAACAAACACTCAAAATCATAGCAAATTAGGATAAATGTAAAATGCAGCTATTCTGATCTGCAGAAATTTAAGTATCAAACATGCCCTAATTTGTAGCATATTTCCGAATTATACATGTCCTATTTTTTCCACCAGAAAGTGTTTTTCCCTGCTTTCACCCAAATCTATGGATGAGGTCCATCTGACTCATTCACTGTCAGCATTCAAGTCATTGCAAGGAACCGGGATCGGAAAAATCGCTTGAAACTATTGAGTTCATGACCAAAGTCTTAAGGCACTTTTAAGAAAAACTTGGTAATGCAACATCAAAAAATTTCAGCAGAGATCTGTTTCACATGCTAGTTTGCGGCCATAGGATAATGAGATTCACCTCTACCTCAAACAATTTGCAATATTTTGGGACCTATCCTGATGAACTCCCTCCTAAGGATAAATGTATGATATGAAACAAACAAGGAACTTGTGCATTAAAATATGAGTTACCTCCTAACTAATAATATCTACTCTTGGATTTATAAAAGAATAAAACAAATTGCCCAAATTCACTTTGAGCTTAAATTAATGATTTAGAGGGCTCTGAAATTATCACGTTTGACTTGAATCACTAACTGAATACGAACAAACGTTCGAATATCGGGAAGAGCAATCTTTAGGTTCATGGGTCACTCCCTAAAGGTGCTATTCATCTCCACACATACGCTTCTAAATATTGTCATTATCGTAAATAATTGATGGAAAAGACCCAAACTAGTCTTCTGCATGCGTTTAGTGTTTTCGCCGCACTTAAATTTAAGCAAAAAATGGCATAAAAATACAATTTAAATGGTTTACAAATCAACTAACAGGAACCAATGACCCACGTACTTTAATATCCTTATTCAACAACTAAAAAGCAACTCTTCCTAGGCCTAAAACATCACACTTCCATTTTACGTGTTTTCAACTCAGTCAGTGTTTGTAATAACATTTTGTGCAATCGCACCTCTCGTGAACTGAGGAACGACCAACTTGTCATGTCACGCAATGGCTACCCCCGGACTCATGTACACATGGCAGAACGTCACGTAACTGACATGCTGGTAGCGAATGCCTCGGCAGTTGACCATTGAGTCATGCCTACGTCGTGACTAACAGCCAACTGATCTGACCTCGGGTTTGAATACCCCTTAGTGTAGTTGATTTTTTTTTCATTTCAAATTGATAACAAATCTACTATTATTTAGGAACAATAAGATATTAACATGTTATAGACTATACAACCATTTATCGCATTCATTGCTTAATCCCTATCGTCGTAAGCTTTAAGTGAAATAGATTAGGTTGTATTTTGGACAATTATTTTAGACCGCCCTTAGTAAAGAAACGCATTTTATTTGGACCAGAGAAAGGTAAAGTCTAACAATTTGAAAATTTCGTCTTAACCACGCGTATTTTTGGTTGAATGTCGCATCAACCGCCATTAGGTGCATGAGCCTGCAATGCATTTTGAGGTGCAAAACCCATTACGCACCTTTCCAGGCTTGGTGTGATGTCTTGTGAAATCATTCCAGTCCATTTGAGATATTTCTCCACTTCTCTCATTAAACTTCTGCTTTAACACAAGCAATGCAATCTAGAAGACTAGGTAACGGAGGATGGCATGTACCCGGGGGCTGGGTATCAGTATTAGGTACAAGAGTGGATTGTGCTAAAACTTGGACAATGTTGATGGAAAACAAAGAGTTTCTTGAGCTGGAGGCGATGACATTGTCGATGCAGCCGCCAAGATCGCCCAGCTGTCTGCATCGTGACCCGAAACGTGTGGTGAAGTTGAGCAGACACTGAATCTTTTCAGTGAGCACAGGGATCACTAAAGCCTATAAGGAAAGAGCCATTTCATGTGTGTGAGACGTCTTACTTCAACTCGGTTTGACGAATTTCATTTATGCTATTGCGGAACAGGTCTCATATCGGAAGAAGCTTTGCGTATAACTGGCTAGGTAGTCACTCATTTGGCTGAAATAGGATACGAATATAGCAAATGAAAATTATAAGGGCAGCAAGAACGCGTGGATATATCGATGAGCTCTTTTGAACAAAGTTGGTTTAATGGAAAATTTAGAGACAATTAGGAATTTAACATTCTTCTTAAAATTATTATGGATTTCCGTGTAGCTGCATGATCATGGCAATTATCCCTGCTCTTAAACAGCCAATTTCAAATAGTTGGCCATCAGCACCCTTTCTGTTTCAGGTCTTCAATAAGTGCTTTGGCTACACAAAATCAGAAAGAATACAGAGTTGATAACCAACTGATGACAAGGGAAGTTTTCATCACCCTTCTCAAATGTTGTATTAAAAAATCACCTCATACATATTTGTCCACTTTTAGGACCATTGGACTACTCTCCTTCTTGTCTTCACAAGAATTGATAAAATATTCATCATGACTACCTAATTTAGCCCAAATGTCTCACTCTCAACAAAAATAAGCCCTCCATTCCATTTTTGCCGGTTGTAGCCCGCAATATACAAGTAAAAACTTGCGAACACTGTGCCGATTTGTTAAACCTACTAATGCGTGTCCCTGTTTCCAAATAAACAGTGAAAACAGTCATGCTATGCATGTAACCGAGACATAACCCCCCTTATCATTACTAAACCAGTAAAACAAGGTTGCTAGTTTATGCACCACATAGATATGTGGGTTGTAAAAAGCGCCGAAAGCTGGACACCGTGTCGGAGTCGGAGTAGGTGTTAGAGTTAGTGAGCTTAGTCACATATGCTCCCAACAGCGAATTGACTTTGATCTTCGAGTAGCTGTCAGGATAATTTGCTTCTTCTAGTGCATCGCTGTTTTTAATGAACTAACCAGGAGAGACTGAGCGACAGCACAAAACTTTTAGAATGCTTGGACGTTAGCCACCAAATGAAAGTTCCAAAATATTAGGCAAAAACAGTTTCAGGGGTTGCAAGCGTCCGAGTCAAGTATGAAAAGGTTATAAATCGCCACAATGTCATCAAAAGAACGGCAGCGAAATGCCGACTAAGTCATTATGACAATTACCATACCCAACTTACTGAGACACACGTACTTGGTGTTTCAGTGGATTACCGCATTGTCGGCTCTTGAAGTCTGTTTTACTTCCAAATAGGCAGTATCCATCTCGACTATAATTAATAGTGATTAATGAGAATCCAGAAAAAAACATCCATTGGCTTTAAATCATGTTTGAACGAAACAACCATTATGCAATAACCATTAGTTTATACCCTATCCTTTTCAACCGCAACTTCTATACATGTCCACGAGAAGAGTTTAACTCGACTTCATTGAGTGTCCTGTAGGAGGCACGTCCATGAAGGCGCCGCCATGCATTATCCAGTAAAGTGCATGTAATTTGGAGCACACGGTTCTTTGTCAAGTCCCTCTAACCCAAATCAGCTCCTTCAACTCCCAATGGTTCATTGTAAATGGCTTAGGACCACAAAATGACAGTCATTTCATGGCATAACATCGTGGATAGCATGAGTCCACAGTCGTTAAGCTATAAAATTTTCAGTCCTTTTGCTTTGGCCACCGTTAAACCAACATAACTGTTTCGCGTATCCAAATAACAGGTGTGTTTAAACAAATGTACACATCCCAAAACACTAAGCAAAAGCTAAAAAGAAAAAGTGATTGTAAAACCCACGCATGTCTTAGGATTTGGGGGTGTTAACAATAGATATGGTTAAAACTACTTGGCTGGTTGATGTAACAGAGGAGCTAAAAATGACCCAAAGGCCTTTGACTGGTGACTTGGTGCTCGTGATTGCGGGGACAAGACAAATCCATTGGTATCCAGAAGAATGCTTTAGTGTGGTTGTCACTATGGGAAAATTCATTTAAGGAACCATGGACTCGGCGGTCTGCGAATACGTGCATTAATAGATTCGTGCAAAATGAACCCATCTGGACCACTTCGCTTTTGTAGCTCGAAAGTACTGTACAGGTCTCCAAATCGCTGCGTGAGATCGCTACTGTTGCCATGATGGCAGACCTCCCTGTTGACGCTCTCGTAGCAAATCTCCACAGATTGGACAGTCGAGATTTACGCAGTTCTTCCAGTGCCTAATTAACCATCTAGATGAAACGCAGTGCTGTATTAAACAACTTTTTTCTCTATCACATTGCTCCAAATGCCTGAGCACGTTTTGCAATGTATGGCAGTGTCGATTATTGCATTGAATTGAACGTTTGAGCCCTCGCCGTCGACAGTATTGAGCATGCAACAGCAAACGAAGATGGTATTGAATGAGCTGCCTTCGATGGGCATCAATTCTAGGGTAGGGCTTCCGATTTCGCCAATTCGCATTTGTCGAATCTGCCACTGGAGCTAGATGACTCGGTATGCTGGTGTGCGACGCTGTCAATGAACAGCATTGTGGTTCCGCGAGTGAGTAAAATTGGGTTAAATGTTTGCTTCGAAAGAAGGGAGTATGCGTAAAAATGATGGTCGTTTCTTCAAAATTCCTTAAGTAACGCTTCGACTGCACTGTATTAAGCGAAGAATTGGGACCAGGAGGAAAGTGGGACTTTGATAAGTGAGAGTCGAAATACAAGCACGAGGTGTCTGGAATCTGCACTGGCTGCCTGTCCCACTGGGAGTGTGAGGGGTATCCACCGCTGTACTCTTGATCATGAGCGATGTCATTGATATTAGGAGGTATCCTCATTGATTGCTGCTGGTTGATATATTTCTTCATCAAGAACTGTTATGAAAAAAGGTGATACAATTTGCAGACTCTTATATTTTACCCTAACAGACGAAAAACCAAACCGCAATTTGCTTGTCTAGAAATGTGATCAGTTTAATCTTACACTAAAGGAGCGACGTAAACGATGGGCAGAACACAATAATCACTACTGTCAACTCCAACAGCGTAGGAGATGTAGATGTCTAGCAGTGGTTAGCAATTTATTCAGTGAGTAATAGTGTGAGTTGGAGGACAAAAATCAGAAGCAGAGGGGTACCAATTTATTAATTGAGGCGTATTTATAACAACGCTGTTACAAGTCTCGCAGTGAAGTTGACAAGCTTCACATTTGCTCACTAAATTCAACTCTACTGCGCTTTTGTCACCGGAAATAAAATAAACAGAAAGGCAGCTATTTTAAATCCACTTTCGTTGTTGCGCCGGATTTCTACTAGATGCATTTTCTTTCTAGAAGGTAGTTTTAATAGCTATTCCTAGGCCGCTACTTTTATGCATAAAAATCATACAACTTCACTTACGTCGCCTTTATTACTACCGTACCTTTACACTGACTACGGCCTGTTAACTCCCTTGAGCCGTTACTGCATCACACTACTAACTCGATGTGGCCTTTTATAGGCTTGCTCACCCAATAATCGATTAGTGGGTTGTCGCCAATCCGATTTAACTTTATTTGATTGGCCACTATGGCCAGATTTTTCGTTTCATTAATCGACCTCAATATTTGTTCCATCACCTCACCTTGTGTCGCCTCGCTACTTTGTAACCACCTTTCGATGGTATTAATGTATGCAGCTCTCTGTTCTGAACGACTGATGGTAGTCAATATACACCGTTGCTCGGCTCTATGATGGAGCTGTGGTACTATCCCAGAACCATGGCAGTGGTCATGTTTGTTTCTTATTGCCTCATCTCCACTTCATCAGTTCATCCAAGCTTAGGCAAACGGCAGTTAGTGGATTAGTTATGCATTCAGTTAGCGTAAACAAGCAAACAAGTGGTGAATTGTGTCAAGTTTTTAAAAGAGTCAGTAAATTAATCAAGTGTCGCAAAATCACAGGAGTTCTTTAATGAAAGGGGTCATTTTTTAGAAAAATTTGGCCCTCGCTAGAAGACATTGTGTAATACGTAAATTATTTAACTCGCGGTTTTGGTTAAGGGTCAATTTTTGTCTTGACCATTGCACCTTTGCTGGGTTGGCTGACTTATGGGCCATACAAGTAGCCCCAGCCCCTACTATATGTAGAATATATATATTCTACCCGGGCATAACGTCTTCATTCGTCATCAGGCAAGTCTCGGGGTTCTAAACTGGTGACAACGGGAAGCGTACCAGCTCTTGAAGGACACCTTTGCCCATTTCTACTTTCGGGTGGTGAAATTTAGCGGAACGGAAGAAGTGTATATCTTTCGGATAAGGGACCTGATGATGACTCGAAACAGAAGGGCTGAAAATTATGCCTACCTTGGGCAACTACTTCAGTTCTGTGTTCCACCGGAAAGCTATTAACAACGAAAGCTACACCGGCTATTAACCTGTATGGAGACATCGATAAAGCAAACTCGTGGTACCTCCCCCAAATCTTTACTAGCTGGATAGAATCCAAATGGATACGACTAGGCTGTAACCGAGTGACAAAGACGTGGCAAGGATGCATAGACGCGAAACCCTATGTTAAATTCCATCCTCCCCTATAAGTGTGTATCAGGCCAACGTTCCTACGTCAGGCTGTAGACACGCGTGACAGGACGAAACTCCAGATTCAGTATAATCGCCAAGCGGGACCAATGACGTTGTGACCAAGTATCTTCTCATTGGCATGTTATTCGATGACCGACACGGTTGGGTAGTGGATGTTTTCTTTCAGCACTGATTGCGTTGCGATGACTGACACTGGATGTCGAGGACGACGCTCAAAAGAGGAGAGGGGCTATATAATGCGGTAGATGTTGACAATTGTGACTTCATCGGGTGGACTGACCTCTGAGCCATTTCAGTAGCCCCAACCCCTACTGCATTTTAAATGCATTTATTTTTCTTGTGCATTGAATACTTTCGTATTCAGTGAAGTGGCGGAGCACTACACTCTTCATGCGTTTAAAAGTATTTTATCTTTGCAAAGGTTCAAGAATAGTGGCATTTTAATCTTTTATGACAAGTTTTGAGTAGTTTTGGGGATCCCGCATTAATGGGAATATATATGCGAAACCCGTATGTCTACAAACGTGTACATGGACATGATCATTTAGGGTAAAAACTGCATCTGTGCTGCAAACAACGCTATCTAAAATGTATGCAGTAATCGGTTTGGTCAGGTAAAGACTTAAAAAATTATGAGGCAGCCTTTTAGATCGGTCACAAATGAGGCGAGTCAATTAAATTAATGAAAAATTTACTTCGGGAAGGTTAATTTAAACACTGGTTATGAGTCGAGTTGAATATGGACCCAACGAGCTTGTGAATTGGCCTTCGAACCATGAACACGAGTAGGAATTTGACACACCTCGTTTATCTTATCACCAATGGCGTATACATTTACTATAATATCATTTAACATTGGGTGTGTAGGCTTAGCGCTTTGATCGACGATGTGTGCTCAATTTCGGAGTCTACCTGCGAAGAACTTAAGGTGCCTAAATAAAAATGTGATTTTACAAGTATTGAATTGACTTATAGACGAAATATCACGAATTCGGAGACTGTGGTCAGGGCAGTGACCAAAGAATTTAACACTTGTGGTCCAGCCACCATAGCCGGATCGAGGCATTTGAGTGTGAAAACTGGAGATACAGTCCGTATGACCTGGATGGTCACACGGCCCTTGTTGTGTTCACATCTCCTTTTCGGTTGCAAATGGAAGATCCTAAGCTGCTATATCTAGGCTAGATGAATACCTTAAAATAAGCACAATTTTTGCTTCTCTTCTGTTATTATTTCTCTTATAAAAGCAAAACTAATAGTCATTGCGTCATAATTGGATGTGAGTTGGGTCAGCATTGTGATGCATCCTCAAAAGGGTTACTATCTCTCTACTCAATTGTCAAATTCTTATGTTTGATGACGTATCGAGCTGTTTTGACCTACATTTCGCTCCCCAGGCAGGTTGTGGTAGACATTGGCAGCTGTGATAACATTGCAATAACTAATCTCACAGAATGAAGACTTCACTAGCTCACCAAATTTATCACTGTGCAAAAATTTGTAATCACCTTGTGAAAGGTTTTATCGAATCTTCTTACGACAAATTGTTGATCATTCTGAAGATTACCTTTGGACAGGTGAAAATGCTGGAAAATATAGCCTTTCAGATTATTGTATTGTGGATATCAATTATCATTAGGAAAGCATCAGTGCATAATTCATTTC
>NW_020170406.1:322258-355630 GCF_000524195.1 Echinococcus granulosus | reverse complement strand
ATACTCATCTCAATGAATCTCGACTGTATTGGAGGAGGAGATTTTGCCTATTGTTTTGGGATTTGTGTATATATTGGTTAAGGTTGACGATTTTTGCGGACACAATTCAAAGCTTTAATCTTAGCATTTTACGAATTTGATCTGGCTACCACGTGACTTCTCACAGCTAGACGTAACTCCACGATGTGGGTCATGCTTTTCACACCCTGGGGTTAACAATTAGAGGGCTTTTCAGTAATTTGGTAGTAGTTGCTGGGCTGCTTATTAAATCCACTCCGTGTATGTCATGTTTCCTTATTTTCTGGATACATACATCTGCGTCTCTGTAAAAAAGACGTGTTAAGGCATGTCCCTCAAGGCATTTTTCGATAGGCCGAATGAAGAACACCGGAACGGACGAATTGGATGGCGCCAAACCTTCCGACAGCCGACATTCAAAGCGTAAATGGAGCATTGCATCGCATACTACGGCTTGTCAACCACTTAGTGGAAGTTGATTTCAAAGAGTAGTAACAACGCCTACATTTTCCACTGCAAAAAATTACAATTTACCAATTCGGCGTTGTAGTTAAAACGTTATATGCATTCTTTGTCCAACTTTGCTAATGACTTGCTTTGTAATCCATTGATATGCTTAAATCAAACATTTGAATCATTTACAGTGTCACAGACTTGAGTCCGATTCGTCAGCGTAATTACTTTAGCTTTCATATCGTACACGAAGCACAAAGGTATTTAGGCTGACCACTGATGTAGAAGCCTTACTTTGTGTTTAACCTAAGCTTGCATACTGCCTCCTGTTCGTCGGAAATGCAAATGTGTCCTTTTTATTTGCCCTTTTCCCCTGAAGGAGGCGACACCCCAGCCCCCTCGAATACGAAGGCTGTAATACGGAATTATTAGTTTAAGTTAAGAAAAGCTGTTGAATAAAATTGAAAATGGGGAGATTTACAATGTTAGTGGGCATCGTGTCCTTGCAATTATCCGGTGTCAAAATGATCTTGGCAGCATGACAACGCGAGGGTTTTCGACCAACCTGACTGTTTAAAATCAATAGCAAGCGTTCTAGCTGTCAATGCCACAGGAATAAAGATAAAAACAGGGCATGCTTGACCTGACCCGCCACAGAGATTTGCATGAGTCGAGTCAGTCCACTTCGGTTTGTGTATGTATGTGTTAACGGCCTCATCAGATGTCCGAATGCGAATTCGCATTCAAACTCACTCAACAAACAGAACTTCAGTTTATTCAACATACTTAATGCCAAACTTCGGCAGTGGAAGAAAATAAGTTATTGTGGACTTCTGAAGAAAATCCTGGTTATCAAAGAATTGTTTTGTAATTTTGAGTAGATATTAGGAGGTGGAAAAATAACCGAAAAGGAATGCAAAAGGAGTCATCACTTATAAAGTGGAACATTGGTGGCTCCAGAAGGTAAATTGTTGAAGTTAGAAGTGCAGTGCGGGGCTTATCTTCCATGGTTTCATATTTGTTAATCACATGTAGCCAAAATCTTGCTCAAATCACCTAGAAGGGCTTTAGACAATTGTGGCTTTCTGCATACTTCATTCGATTTAGTTCAATTGTCCCATAACTGAAGTTAAAGAATTGGGTAAAAGTAAATCACTGGACCTAATGTGCTCACTTTGGCTCCAGCTGATGCTCAAATGAACACTGCAGGGCCTTGTAGTGCCTTTAAATGCTCTTCGTACCACTAAATGCTGTGAACAAGGCGAGTCTATCGAAAACGAAACAACCGACTAACTGTTGTACGGATGAGCTTAAAGATGCTTTTGAAATAGAATTCAGAGAACGAGGAAAAACAAGATTGCTACAGTGATTTGGTGGCAGTATCACAACATCACTGTCCTGCTGGGAAAATCTTGTATAAATTGCCATCAGTCATGCACTCCAGAGAGGCAAAGCGCTTATTTCTCTGGATATCGAATCGGTCGGTTAGATAATCTTTTTGACATCTGCTTATTTTCATAAAGTAGGTCTGCACTACACTGCAAAGTTGACCTAAACTAGATGGACAACAATATCCTTTACTGGCCAATTTTGGCTGTGCTGCCCTTTGATGCATACATTCACACATGTGATAGTTGTCGGCATTTTCTTCCAGTTACCCTGCCCTGCCCAAGTTTCTACGCTCATTTCCTCTTATTGTTCGTGTTTTCTCCCGATATTTTGCTGAGTTTTGAATATCGCTTTACTCTTCTAGAGCCGTTTTTTCTTTATATGAATTATAAGAATCTGTGCTACCTTATTAATGCATTTTTACTCTTCCTTATTTGTTAGTAAGCCTTTCACTTCCATTTAAGTTTTCCAATGAGTCCATCCTTCCATCATTATTCAGCGCTTTTATTTTGGCACCAATAGGATGGCTTAAATCGGCAATCAGGGCTGTGTATGAAAACAGATTTACATATTTGAAATACCCCTCAATATCTTCTAGTTTCATACAAGTAATCACCCCAATCTTCTTCCTCTCCTTCTTCTTGGAAACAGTTGTTCTCCCAACGTCCAGGTCACTATTCCCTACTATGGTTAAAGGCAAACGAGAAGAAGGTACGCCTTGCCAATGGCCGAGGCTGCTTTCATGCGTTGAATGTTTTCAGTCTTTAAGGCCTGGCAGATAGCAATTGCGGCTGGGTGAGCAACATAGAGGATGAAGATTACTTTTTCTCAATGGTCATTAGAGCTATCCACTGGGCGTAAATTGCGTAAGTATGCTCTACTGGGATCCGCTACGGGATCAAAATGACATCCCGGAAAGGTCTTGAACGGAAAAGGGAATAAACTAAATGGTTGAACAAGCTGTCTTTTGTATTAATTAAACCTCTATTAACGGTTGAGTGAATATTTTTTAGCCTTTTGCAGTCTCACGTGTAAATTGTGAGTGGGTTTCCCAAAACACTCTACCTGTTACACTTCTGAGATGGTATCTATTGAGCATTTTCACACTACGATTTTTCAGTCAAGGTTATTATGTCCTTGAAAAGAATTGAGACGAAAGGGGAAATTTTCAGCTTTGGGAGAAGCGGAAAATCTGTTAATTAAAATTATATGAGATTTTGGCCGTCACTGCATTGACAAAAAAGAGATGCATGTTTGATGCATTTAATCAGCTTAAACCTAGGCTTGTCGGCTTGTCAGCGGTCGGTATTGGGTTGGATGGGCAGCACTGACGGCACTCATCCTTGTGGTGCTGAATATGAGGGTAGATATTGATACAATGTTAGAAGGGACGACAAGGAGTCTTCCTGGTCTGGGCGCCAGAATTGAAAGATTACGGTAGAACTGGCTTGGTTCGGCTCAACTGAACCCTCCTCCGTTAAATTAACACTTTGCATAAATTTCAGAGCAGCCTTACTCCCTAAACTGGTCGAAAGCAATGTCACGTTTCAAAATAGCTGCCATTAGCTTTCGAGAGCGATTGAGGAAAGGGTTATTTTCGGTTTTAATTGCAGAGGAATCCGTCGACGTTCTCAAATGTCGGCTGATGACTATACGCATCTTGTGCAACTTAAAATGCTAGCAATCACAATTTACTTTCGGTAATATCAAGTTGTCCATGTTTAATTCCTCATGATTACTTCCAAGCACTTCTTACTTTTACTGCGTGCTGAATCAAGATTACTACTTAATGTTACGCTGGCTTAGGCATTTCACCATCTCATAAAACACATGGTAGCAGTCAGGTAAAAGGAATAAAGCAAAAACTGTTTGACTTACTATTGCCACTTTGGCATATTCCTAAATACTTGGACCGAATTTCAAGCGCAAACCTGCGGACAACATCCCATGTAGCCACTAGTGAAACCAGACCAGATGTAATATGTATGGGACAAATATTCACGTAATTGCAAAATGAAGGTGTGGTTTAACTGTCCTTTTCCACCTTTACCCAAATGGCAGAAAATTCGAACAATCTGAATCAGTCGGATGACTAAGGTGAGTAAGCAACGATGGTTCTATCAACACCTACTAAAAGCTTATACGGATGTCAAAGAGAACCCTCATGGATGCATAATTCAGTTTCTCACCCTTCCAATGCTACTCGAAACCAATACACGTACATTGATTGATATCCATCACCTGTCTCTGTTAGTCTCAACTAAGAACACACGTGAGAAGACCGCTAATGGTTGGAAAAAATCTTGGGTCAGAAACGAAAACATTCATAAAGAGCCAAAGCGAAATGACAGGGTAATGGGAGTCGAGGTTAAGGCGATCTGATATAAATCCTCAAGTCATATCGGACCCTCCAGTGCACAATAAATTCCACTACCTCTAAAACACGGTGGAATTCTGACAGATCCATGTTACCTTTACCCACTTACCTCCTCTGACTCCACTGATGGCTTATAACACAGTCCCAGGGCTATTTAGAATATAAACAGTTAACTATAGCAAAGTTTTCCACATCGAAGCCTGTGTTTAGGCCTAGGAGTGGATTCTCCCTGCATAATTGCTTTGAAGTCAAATTCTTAGCCTCTTATAAATGGAAGGCGACCATGTAAATTAGCATTCTTTCTTAACTAGTTCATTTTGCAAGACGAGGAAAATTATTCTTATAAAACAGTCAAGTTTGTACCCGCGCTTTCATTCTGTGCGTACAGAATTTTTCAAAAAATGGACGGGAGTGCAGCTTTAATGCAACGTTTTCTGGCTTCAGCATTTGGATTATTTCGAGTAGAAGTGAGAACAAGAACAAGTATACGAAGGAGCATGCTCTTTCTGCACAAGACGTGTGAGGTTTGACAGACACACTAGGAAATACTGTGGTCATGGCACCATCTTCCTAAGCAGTTTCATCCAAAATAATTGCTAAGTGTTAGGCACCCAGAGTGTCGTCTGAAGATGTAATAAGCTAGACCAATAAGGGGATAGATTTTTTCGAAAATGCAGAAAGTGTGGAAAGCTGCAGGAATAGTTATGCTGTCCAGTAGAGGTGCGGCCTCCGAAGATTGAAGAATTCGATCAAATGTATGTAAATTAAAATAAATGCCACATTACTGCTTGGGAGTGCTAACAATGTGACTAAATGTTAAGCATCACATCGGCGACAAGTCCTACTCATTACATAGCCTCTACTCTGAAGGCAAAGCTTACTAATAGTTCTTTAAGAAAATTCCACGATAAATCAGCATCCGTATAATTCGACTTGTGTGTAAAAAGACTGCTTAATGGTTCAGATTTGTGTGATTTCTTACTACAGCCTATTTCTTTCATAGCAATGAGGGAAACAAACTAAAACAATATGGTTGCTTTGGGTGAAATACCGAAAATATACGTACATGTATGTACCAAATAGCACAATAAACAATCCTGCTCAACATTTGCAATCTGGTCTCAACTTCAGCATCTCACTTGTCTACATATGCCATGAAATGTGACAAGTGCTTTTGAGATTTGACAGGAGTGTCTGTGAATTTGCTAATAAATTTATGCATCCATTACACCAAATTCAAGAAACGCCTCAAAAACAGATGGCTTGGCGTTGCAGATGTTTACTTTGGGGCAAAAGTTGACGAGGGGAGAAAACAGCTTTCCACAAATACTGATTAAACAATGGATTTAAAGCCTAGGTTGCAGTTTAGAAAAAATTCTACCCAGATTTTCCTTTACAGCAGTTTCGAATGCAGTTACATTCGCCTCTTTTTTGCACGCAATGCTGCTTGATGAAATGGGTTTGGTTAAAACAAAGTGGAGGGGAAGGAGACAAAAGCGTGTTGCCGACACTTGTTGTCGTTTCGTCTCAATCGGCTTAGATTTATCATTTACCTGATCACACGGAAGACGTATTCTTTTAGATTTGAGGTGTACGCCACTCAGTGAGCTGTTCCCACTTTGCTACAAGAATTCATACAGACTGTTCAGCGACCTCAGTTGTAATTTTCGAAGGGGACTGTGATAACAGTTGCAGAGGTTCTGCCGCACTGCCACAAATTGACACTTTGCTTAATGAATTAAAACGCGGTTTTGCTGTGCCAGTGGGCCATGGAGAACAACGAACGATTGTGCATAAAATGCATTTATTAAGTGTTCTCCAATCTAATGAATGAACTTTTTGTTGCACTTTAATGCATCACACCAGAGAGATGATGGGATATTTTCAAAAATAATTACTCAGGACTTAATTATTACATAAAGTTTGCAAACAAAATTATTTTTGCAGGAATACTGGTGCCAGCAGAAGCCTGCTACTCATCTCCCTCGATTTCAAGCATCCTCCATTTCCTCGTATATTTCGAAGTCTTCCTCTGGGGACTACCGAAAATGGTACGCTTCATCTTTATTCGTCGTAGACATCGCAGTTTTCGCATCCCCCGCAGACCCCACGAGTGTGCTAAGGGCAAATTGTTACGGCACGCACGATTGCGTTGTTCCAATGTACACTTTGCTCTAACATATCGTTCGGTGAAAAAGAATGGACTACTCACAATTTATCAGCGATTTGCTTGTAACACTCCCTACTCGCATCACTAAGTCCCGTGAGTGTGGAAACAGCCGCATATGTGGAGGCGGCATTTTGTTTGGTCACATTTTTGTCTCCCGAATTGTCGCATATCTTGCCTGATGACTGCGCAGCGTCATCAGTGACAACTTGTCCATTTTCGAAGGCAGTAAGGGTGTCACCAGAACTTGACCCAGCTGAATATGAAGACTTTATCAACAGCACCCTCTGCGAAGGACACAAGCATTGCCATGGTTCCTCAAGTGACTTGCTACTGGTGATGGAGCGCAGCGTTCGTAATACGGGAGTGTTGATGGAGCCCTTTTCCATTATGCGGCTAAAACAAGAGTAACCTCTCCTCTAAGATCTGATTTCTTTGTAAAAATTTTGCCAAAATCTAAAGAAAACCGAAAAACTGTGTAGTCTAGGCTTGCAGCATAAACAGGAAGACCAAAACTCACAGAACTGATTGACTTCCACTTAAAAAGACCCGCGCTTTCTAATCAGAGCTAGAAGAGGCTTAGTGCATATTAAAACAACACAGTAAAACCGATCACTAAAAAGCACACTTTTATGAATATGTAAAATAAGCTTACGCGTTCAAATAGAAGTTAAACAATATAATATTTGAGAATGCTGACACTATTCAAAGGGGAATTTGAGGACCAAATGGGAAGTGGGCTAGAGGTAATAGTACTGCAAAAAGTAACAATTTGGTTGAAACTAATTTATCTACTTTTAGTTACCTTACCTGGAATTGTACCGGCTCCGTGAAGAGCACTATAGCTTTTTTTGTGATACGTCATGCAGATTCTCATCCATTTGCTGAATCGACTATCGTCTTAGTCCCACAAATCGAGATGAAATCATAACATCAATCTATTGCCGACTTTTCCACCGGAAAGGGCCATTGAAATAAAAACCTACCTTGAAGTGGTTGGCAATTGACTCCATCTATTTTATGAGCTAATGACTGCATAAGTACTCAGTTTTTGTAAAACTATTTGGTTATCTCATTTATGCTCCATCTCCTTCACTAACTCCTTTTTGCAGGTATCGGATTGTCCCGTTGCAAAGCTAGTTTATTATGATTCATAGCACTAAAACATATAAAGAGTCAAACTTGACTTAGTTTTTTTCAGGAAGGTAACCGTGCTATATGGCTAACATCTATCCCCTGTCATTCAATAACTGGACCAAGGGTTTGCCTTAAGACTTATGCAGACGTGGAATTGCAGAAAAACTACTTTTCAAATTTAACGCGTGACAGGTATTAGAGCCGTAGTGAAACCGGCCGCCAAAGCAGTCAGTCAGGCAGGTGAATTTCGTATTGAGTAAATCAGCACTTATCTCGGGGGTAAGCACCAACAATAAACAAGCCAATTTGGCATTGTCAAATGGGGAAATCTTGTGTCTTTCTATAAACGTGACATGGTTCAGCTAGGATATGCGGCTGCATATACATCACAAGACTCGCATTTAAGCTCAATGTCTAGTGGTGTTATCTTTGTGTGAAATGGTAGGCAATAGCTGGACTCGATACAACTGTCAAAGATCATATCGTTTTCTTTAAAAACAATGCATAGGCCCCGAATATCCAGTTTGTGATGGGGACTCTACATTTGTGATTTTACTCAAAGTGCATTGCAACAGTTGAATCCAAGGCCTTGTCTCATTTTGCTTGGTCCTAAAACATTACAACTGTTAGAAACGTAGAGTAATTAAGTGGGTTTCGTGCAAAATTGGCCATTGAAGGCTTTTTTTAACATTTGAAAGAGACTTGGAGTTGAGTCGCCGATGATACATAACAATGGTGAATCATTCAATACAACGATTTTTTGCTGCTGCACCCCCAATGGTGTCAAAAGCGGGGGATTGGATGTTAAACACTGTGCAATAATCCAAACTACAGCACAATGCAAAACGCGCTCCGACATTTAGAGCACTGTGTTGCACAAATAAGTTGGCCAATGTAGCGCGGCAATTCACCGAAACAGGTAATTAGACACTAAAAAATTGCATCAACGTTGAATATGCTCTACGTAGAGGTTTACTATGATAACCTAGATAGGGAGCGCTACCACCCATTCCATTGATTTTATGACCTACACATCACTTCCGACCTACCAAGGCCGATTGTTACAAGAAGTTTACATTTGCTTGCATCAAATACATGCATATGTAATGGGCAGCCGAGTCCATGATTTCCAAAACAAATCGTCTTACAGTAATAGATGCACGGGTGGATTCACCTAAGTACTGAAGGAGTTGCCTTTATTTTAGTCTGTATCTGGGGCATTGTACCCCAAAATGGAGTTGTTTAATGATGAGCTGCGCCTTTACGGAGGATAGTTAAGCACTTGAAAAATTGAATCAGTGTTGAATGTCTTCTGTGTGGTGATTTGTCACGACAATTTCGTGATTTTTAGACATAAACATCACTCTTGAGCTTCAAAGGATGATTTATTGCACAACGTTTAGTTTTGATTGCATGTAAACGTGCTCCTATTTACGGGCCGCCAAGCCCATGGTTATCAAATCAATTCTTGTATTCATAGCTACAAAGATAGATACAGAAGGTGGTGAAGAAGTTGTCTTGCTTTTAGCCTGTACTCACCACCGCTAACAAACTGACCACTTAACTGTCTTTAGTTCAATTTCGACTCATGCGATGTATGGAAACAATCGAATGAATTCTGATATATCTAGACAAAACAAATGCTTCTACATCACTTGCTTCCCTCCTCCTTACCTTCTTCCCATCTTTTGCACAATGTTCTAAAATAAGTGCATTTGCATTTGCCTGAGCACATCTGCCTTTTAAGCACTACTGCACTATATGGACACTGATTTCTATGATGCTTATGGACTGGAACCTAAGAAAGCTACATTTTGACGACGTATATGAAATTTTCATTGACCGATTGATAAATCAGCTTCATCTGATTGAGATATTGACACAAGCTAGGATTACGACTTCGTTCGATCTACGGAGATAGCTACACAATCTCCTGCTCACATTACAATTAGCATAATAAAGGCTCCCTGCAGGCCAGACGACAAAGTTGCGTTAGAATCATAATTTAAATGAAATGACAAACTACTGAAGTCAATAACGCCTTTGATAGCACCGAAATTCGTTGCCAACACAAAATCTTGGATGCATTTCAATTGCCTCATACATTTTTCACAAAGTGAACCCGGAATATTCCTAGAGTATCCAGTTTTAAGTCGAAAATTTAATAAGGGAATCAGAAGCATGAAGGAATCGAGTAAGCTCAGAAATCAGTTATGGGATCAAACCTTCTTTTCTTCCCAGTAATCTAGAGGAGGTGTGTTTATTGGACATGTGTGCGCATGTATAGTCAAAGAAGTTGGAAAGATTTAAACGCGGTAGTCGGTTATACAAAAATTTATGAATTTCATCCAGTTGTTACTGGCCCCTTTTTTCTTCCTTTCAAATAGCAGTGCAAGCTTCCACAGCAAATGATAAAAATGCAATTTAGACCTGGTTCTATTTGGTGTTTGACTAGCTAGAACATGTAGTTGGCGACTAGTCTTTACAATTCTAACGGATCGCGCTCTTGACCATGTCCTCCTGACTAGTTCGTAGGAAGCAGCGATGTACTCAAGGAAGTAGGCATTACTGACAGCCACTCGAAGACCAAAGTCTATCAGTTATCGTAAATTCATGTGAATGAACTCGCCGACTCCGACACATGCGCTAGCATCGACTCAGTGTCAAAATTTCGATGTTTAAGTATTTGCACAACATACACAACCATATGATGCATAAATTAGTAACTCTGTCTCATCGGTTTAGTAATAGCATGAATATGTCTACTGCTCGCTTAGAAACAGGGACTCGCCTTAGTGGTTTGAATAAATGATCACAGTACTACAACTGGTAAGGACGAAATAGAAGGCTTGTGCCTATAGGAAATGACAAAGAGTTGGAATAGCTCAGGTAGTCTTGTTTAAAATTTGTCCAATTCTTGTAGTAACGGAAGAAAGGCGTAATCCATTCGCTCAATGAAGATACAAACATGCAGAGTGTGGTTTTTGACTAAATAGTCACCAGTACCGTTACCTCAGTTGTCAAGTTAATTTCATTACTCAAACTATCGCAACAAAAATTACCCCCGATACTTAAGCACCTTGAATTAGCGGCCGCTGATTCTGCTTATTTAGTGAATGGATGTGTGACCGGGGTAGTCTGGCGCTATCTAGATTACAAAAGGTTGTGTGTTATACGCAGCATTGAAAGACATTGTTTTTCCTGTAACAGCATACATTAGTTTATTTAGGCAGTGTAAATTTCCAAAACTATATTACGAAGTGTGTAAGTGTAGGAGGTGATCAAAAAGTATATTTGATCCTTACACAGTACCATTAATAGAGCAATCCTCAAGCAAACCTGGGGTGAGGATAATCAAAAAATAACTTTTTACACAGTACATGTTGTCGAATAATTGCATGCTGAATAGTGGATGCTACCAGCCCTCATAATAGCTTGAGGATGTACCCAAAAGTAATTTACTTAAAAAGAGTTATTTCCACTTTTTGGAAAAAGGCACAGCTTTTACTAATCTTGCGCCACAAATGTACCTAAAATATCAAATAATTACCAAAGCGGTAGAAGATCCATTTAAAACAAGACTACTGACACCATATTTATAAGTGAAATCACGGTTTCCTTCCAATTCCATTTATTAGCAATCCCTTAAATGTGGCCAAAAGCACAGAGTCTAGCTTTCCGCAGTAGACTTCTCGGCGTTTCTAGCCTTCAGAGCATTCTCAATCATGTTGCCGATTGAGTTCCCCTCCCTCATCTATTCTTCGCTCACAACGGCCAAAATACAATGCGTCGGCTCAAACTGTCCTCTAGGGAAAGAGTCTTAGTGTTCCAGTAGGCCAAATAAACAAAAGAAATAAATACAGAAATTGTAAATTTGCAAATTTGGGTCTAATATGGCAATGGTCATGCTATTAGCTGAATTCAAATAGCCATGGTTTTATAATGGGAGTAATGCAACTTTCAGTATCCATCAGTCTCAATCAACTTTGTGCTTTTCCCCAAAGTCAAGCTGCTTAGATTCGAATGGATACCATACGCAGCCAATGCAGCCAACCGATGAGGAGAAAACAGATTTCGTAATGCAAATGGTTAGACAATAAGGAATGCGGAAAATACTTTAGCATGCAGACCATGGTACATGGGGTTGACTTGAAGTCTGGACCTCTAAGCTGTTCAGGTACGCAACTCGGTCTCATGCCTTTTTAAGGCCACTTATTAGTTCTTTCATCCAGCAATTTCGTCTACCTGTGCTCAAGTAGAAGACAGTGGAAGGCTTGGCACCGCTCAGTTACTAAAATAGGCAATAAGTCACAGTTTAATGCTAGCCATTGGGAATGGAATCAGCTCTATTTCACACCACCTAAATAGTTTTTAACGCTACCACCTTATTTTAAAGCATTAAACTAGATGAATGGATAAATAAGCAATTTTTTCATGCAAAATTTTACACTTTCCTCGTGCATTTAAGTATTTTTAGACCAAACTTTTGATCCTTACCATGTTTGCTACAAACACTACAATTGTGTGAAGTTTAACATTGATTGCTTCAGCTTTGCACTACAGGTACAAGACACATGTGCCTTATAAGTTCATTTCAAATGAATGCACAAAATCGCATTTTACAAGACGACAAGTTTAAAATTTAGCTGTTCAAAGGGCAAGTGCAATTCTCCTTTTTAAAACGCGTGATGAATATTTCGTTTTGGTAGGGTATATGTTCATGTCCTATTAGGACAATGCGACAGGTGGGTTAAGATGCCTAATTTTCCTCTGAGACTTCTGTAATTATCAAGCTTATTGATATCGCAGCAGTCCCACATATCAGTACTGACAGGAAAACTTGACGGCCGAAGTGCTGATTCACTCCATAGTCGAAATGAATCGCTATCTTGCGGCGCAACTTTTTACGCAGCACCATAACCATTTGCACTCTCCAGAGGGTGTCTTTGTTCCATATTAATACGTTTAAATCAAAAGCAACCATTGCTCCTATGAGACGATTGATGATTATACTGATGACAACTTACAAAACAATACAACACTGGCTGTCAGTAACGTAAAAAATACTAGTTTAGGTCAAAATCATTGCTGACAAAATAACGGTCTTCTAAGCAACATCTACAATTCCATTTGGTAGTAAGACACTACCGACAGGAGACTATTCCATAAAGTTGTCTTATAGCTTTAGACGAAACACTGATTTTTGGCAAGACAGGTAGACACAACTACCACCAAGAAGAATTTGCCTGTGGGCTAAAGAGACGAGATCCATTTTTGAGTCCTTAAATTGTCTAAACTAAAAACCGTGGACAGTGGTCTTGTTGAGCACGCTGTCAGTCACAAAAGCCAAATCCATTGAACAGGCCTTCGTAAACAACGGACATAATCAACATGAAACGGCGGAAAGGTGGAAAACACGATCTCCATTCGGCAGCAAGAACATGAGAGATGTTTGAAGAGACCACATTCAATGCTGCAGCAAATGCTAAATCCCACTGTCCTGACTTTTTAACCCATGTCTTAATCCATAACCACTTACTACGGACATCGATGCGGCCGTATGAGGCGCACTCTTATGACAAGACAAGCTTATTCCTGCAAACAGGGAAGGATACTGATGCCTACGCCAAATTGAATAAATGGATGAGATGTAAAAGCCCTCCACTTCCATACGTTCAAGTCAATCTGAACTTTGTAGAACACCTCCTCAAACAATATTTAGTTGCATATGAGAAATGAAAATAACCACCAAATTAGTTGAGCACATATAGGCTGTCGTTGCCACTGACTACATTTAACAACTGAATTCAGCGGCATTACACCATCAAGAGTTAATTAGGTCCCCTTGCATTACCTATGCAATCGATCCTTGAGAAGTACAAATTACTGGTTTGCAACTCATGCAGAGAATCAAGTCATGCAAATTTGTGACCCAAAACGCCTTGAAATCTGCTTAAATATTCATTTAAAATTGTGCCGCAGTCACATCGGTTGGTGAGCGCTTTGATGATGAGATCATCGATGCTTGGCAACTTGGTAGGCGTTTCTTCTATTCTACATTATTCACCTTCTCTTTAGTATAGTGCGACTATTTTCTACAAAGAAGGATCTCACACTTTAAATCAAATTGAGCTCTTACGTAATGTACGTTGTAATTTCTAGCAACGCAACTATTGGGTTTGACAGAATACTTTCATCACAATATCTTCTTGGCTAGACAGTAAAGTGATGCCTTTCAGCTGCATAATTGCAAGTGCCCATAATGAAGAGCAAAGAAATGAATTATTTTTGCGAAAATGTCAAACTTAGTAAGCACTTAAGTGCCCATAAATTATGCATCAGCCATTTATCCACCAAAAAGCGAGTTCCCATATTTTCAGGCTCAGTTAGAAAATTTCAAATTTACCCACAACTTACACCTACTCGTGTATGATTAAAATGGTAGAAACATAATATACGCGTTTTAATTCATCTATGTTTGTGATTACACCAATTATTCATTCAAACAGCCAGGTGGTTGATAGATGAGGAAGAGTTTGTGTCCAAAGGGCCTCCTTTCACTCGATCATAACCCGAGCTTGCATTGTGTAAAACATCATTAAACGTGTCAGCATTTCCACCTATTTGCTGTTTGCACTGTCACCTTGTAGTCTGCAATTGCTATTCCTTCCAGTCTAATGGAAAGTATCGAAGTGATTTCAGGCGTTAAATAGACGAGGAAATCTTAGCGCCCAGTGAGTTGAAAAGACACTTTAGCCTGTTTGCAAACAGATTGACGGCGAATGGTGAATCAGGACTTGATGACAATTACATAACAAAGTGCAGCCGCTCTCAAAAATAAAACCCTTGTTTATTCATGTATCAGCTTGTTTTGTTTTCTAGCTAGTTATTTTATGCTTGGGAATGTAGTTTTTTAATTAAATTGTGCCTAAAATATCTTTATAAAAATTATTTATTTTCTGGTTTATGATTTTATCGTTTTTGACTTAAACCAACAATTAAATATGCACAAGCAGTCTAATATTGAGGAGAAGCGATCTTTATGTTCTTTGATCAGCTTTTTAAGCTACTGCCGAGATTATACATATCTTACGAGAGACTTTCAAATTAATCTATAGGGTACGCTGCCTGAGTTGGACGATTTCGCTGCACTGAAATTTAAGCACTGCCTGACTTGAGTAGACAATTTAACAAACCTACAAGCCGATTGAAGACTAGTGCTGACTTGGGAACTTGATAAACTTCGAATTCCGTAAAAGAGGAGCTATCCTCATATCTAAAACATTGCACGTCTACTTTGAATGCTTGCAATTTAACCAGTGCGTTTGTAACAGCACTTGGTGCCATAGCAGCCATCGTGAGCTGAACGGACAACAAACCTGACATGTCGCACACTGGCTGCCCCCGACTCATATCAGAAAGTCGCATAAGTGACATGTGGAAATGAATGCATCGGCGGTTTGGCTATTGAAAAACATTAGTGAGATGACCTGTTGTTAAATGAGGTGATTACGTGTTTAGGCGCCATGGCAGGGGATGGCGAGGCATTGACAAGCCGTTTTCTGTTTGTTGAACGTGACAATGCCCCTTGGGGGAGGGCGTGTAGCAACAAATACATCCATAACGCGTCAACACAAGCAAGTGCAATCCCTCAAGGAATATTGGGTACATAAAAGCATGGACGTTTCTGCTTTAGAACATTCTTGATTGAAGGTGGGTTGTACCAATGTAAATCCGCAGTTGTTTTGAAAATGTCCTCATCATGAAGCAATAATAGGCTATCGCTTTAAGATATTCATAATTAAAATCGCAGGTATGAAAGCCCGAGACATGAAACAGTGCCAAAGTAAACCACTACAACCCTGTCTGAGGATGCTCCACATACATTCATTGCCATCTGATAAAGTCATGGCTTGGTCTTCCAAACACTCCTTTACACATGACTCAAATTAGCCACTAAATACATATGTGTATGGGCATACGCATAAACAGTCTATTTGCACAGAGACCAGTGATTCACTTCTTTAAAACGTTTAGTATTTCCCTAATAGTCTGCCACGCGAAATAACATAGTGTGCGATGGGGGAGTCGTACTGATCCATGGCAGTAGCTTTAGTATAGATTTCGTCTTCGAAATATTTGACACACTGAATGGCATGATCCATTCCCGGGAAATGAATGTCCGATAAGTCGGGAGCTCCAGCAGTCCGCAGGATCCTGACAGTACTGATAAACAAAAAATGGCATTGACTTACATTCCACGAATGACTTCACTCCTTTGCTCTCTTGTCAATGTGAATTCACGGTCCAACTGCCCACCTTCCCTCTCAATTGGGTAGAAACGCTTCTCCAATGCATACTTCATGGGTTCACACACGGGACATTGTTGATCCTCACAACTGCAAAAATGGGAAGTAAGCTGTAGGGCGGGAGCACACTGAGGTAGTTTACAGTTTACCTCTGCAGTACAGTTCTCAATGTGTCGATACACATTGCAAATCTTGGGGCACTGTGGATCAGTGCAGGTTATGGGAGACTTCCGCACTGTGAGACACAATTCGGCGTGTAACAGGAGTCGAAGCTGTTCTTGAAGCATTCGTGTTTGCTCAACGCCGTCAGAATTCTCGGTGGTGTCGAACACTTCTGGAATAACCTCGAGATTTGCCATTGAACTAGAATAAAGAAAAAGCTTGAGTTACAAAGCGAAAAGACAATGTAAACAATAAGTGAATGAGAATACTGGGATATTTTACAATGCCCTACTCTACACAAGCTTCAGTTATAAAGAGCCACAAGGAAACCCTTCAGACACTAACTCCGTCGTTTCCAAAGCGTTGCTGACCCGACTGACTGAACGCGTGCACACTCGATGCACCCAAAACCGTAAGTAAGTTAAAACACAAATAGCATTTTTCTATTTTTTAAATCATGCATGAAGAGTAGGTGATTGTGGATAGACATAAAACTTTAATAATTGTGCTTGAATATGTTTAAAGCTGCTTTGTGGTGGATTAATTTCTAATGCGTGTACAGTAGACATGTAAGTATTAGTATTACTCGGATCGACTCATCTTCAAAAAACAGCTCACCCTTTTTTCTCTAAATCTTGAATAATAGTCTATTGTGGAATGGATAAATTGTTTCACCGTCCCAACAAGTTGATACCATGATGGAAGTGTTCTGACTAACCAAATATTTGCGTTGTAAGAAAATGAGAAGTACATCCCATAAGTGCACGAGTCCATACAGAACACGAACTTCTTACTAGTAGCAAGTAGCGGACTCGCATTTGGCTGAGCCTGTAAAATAGGTAAATGTGAAGAGGCACACCCTTTTACAAAACAGTCATTGCATCCTTCGCTGCAGTAATTCAATTGTGAATGAACCCTAGAATTTCCGCAATACTTTAATCGCAAATTTTTACTCCGCGTATTTGACTGGCACTCTTCCAATCGTAAAACTTCGGTTAATCTTAAAGCTCATTTTAAACAGAAAAAGGGCATGTAATAGTACAAGGTTTGCACACATATTCGAATGTATAAAGTTGACCAGTTACAGACGACTCACAAATTTCAAATGTTTAGCTGTCAGTGCGAATCATTGTCAAAAGTTTTCATCGAAATTCTTATTTAACTAACATGAATTGCCACGCCTTAAACCAGGTTTTAAGTAACGCGTAGCATTTTTGTTTGTGTTCCTTGAGGCAGACACATGCATAAATCAGCAAAGACCCTTCATACCAAATGTTATTGCCTTCACTCTTTGAGAGAACTCAGGATCATGAGTTCCCTAGATGCAATTAGTCCAGCCTCCTCATTTTCACGTAAATTTTGACGATGTAGGTGATAACTTGCCCTATTTATAAGAGCCAGAACTAATACTCGAGCAGCAGTCTCTTCCAATGGTCGTGTTGGCACAGAAGGTGGTTTCGACAGCACCCAATCCCTTCTGACTAGGCTGCTGCAGAACCAACCGATGACATAAATATTAACATTGAGGGAGTTCTCACCCATCTGAAAGATGGTGGCTTTCGATTCGTAGTTCATGCAAACAAAGATCTATTCAGAGTAAAAAGAGTTTTGAGGGATGTGCAGAAGGCCTTCCTTTTGCTTGACAAATTAAGATTAGCAGAGTATGGTGAGTGCCACAATTTGGTGCTACCTCAGAATCTGCTGAATTATGCACTCAAGCTTCTGATTTTCATCAGCAGCCATTCATCTGCGTCTACTTACGTGATAGGAGAAGGATCCAAAAATGTCGCTTACTACAGTCGCCAATGAACGCTAACACAGCACGACGCTACATCATTTTACTTTGTAAACTGAGACGGTTTCAAAGACTGCACATTGCACCAACTCAGTTGCATTGAGCCAAGGCCACCCCAGCCGATCCCAAAGAACCGGTCGAAGTCTGACACTACGAGCATGAATACCTCCTTTTCCCCCGTACAGCAATGTGTCAAGTTCTTCCTTCATACTAAGTGCCTTACGAATGCGTGTTTTCAGTGTCACCCAAGTGCGCGTTGATACTAAAGAATGGAATTTAAGAGCAAGGTTAGAAATATGAAGAGGAAATTAACTTAATCGTATCAATATGTGCAATACTAGAGAAGACAATTTTCGCCAGATTTTGACATCTGTTGCATACTTACCATTTGATGATAGAGTAAAGGTAATTTCCTATCTCGATGGCTAAAAAGTGCTTTGGTGAATCGTTAGGGTATCAGTTAGTGCACTCACGTTTACTACTCTTTTAGATGATATGATGAATTCAGTAGGCGAGCGTTGAAGTTAATGGAAAAACCAGCGCTCGTTTAGCTTACATAAACCGTTTCTCACAAGGCAAATGGCTAATGTCAGTTCTAACACGCAGATGCGCCCAACAGCCTCGCATCATCCTAATCAGCGACCTGGCTAGCCCATTTCTATTGTCAGTTTTATAGTATAGTGGAGTGAGTAGCCTCGTTGCTGCTTAGGCAATTGCAAATCAACGCCTCATTTTACCTTAATCAAAAATGTGGACCATGTCCGTGTCCTGTTTACAGTCTGTTCACGACAATGGTGCTGCAATCTGCCCTTTTCAAAGCACAGATAACAATGCTTTAGAGGAAGTTTGGCAAGGTGCTATAACAAAGATTCCCGAGGTCTTCCTGCTCATTTACTTCAAGTGCCTACTCATTATAGATAAATCATAAATTGTAACCTACAATGTCTTATTTACGTCTTGATCGTCCACTCAACAATCATTCAACAGCATTCAACTATTTTGGGTCCCTTAGAAGGTAAAGGAAAAGCCGCTAGTATCCAGCGTGCGCAGTTTCAGCAATTTCCACCGACTGATGCTTCCCTATTAGTCCGCTACGTATAGCAGCATATTATGTAGTGGGTAAGTCGAATTGATCCAAGGCACTTGCTTTAGCATTGATGTCGACTTCAAAACACTTAGCACAGTGAATAGCGCAGTCCATTGCCAGAAAAAATAAAAGTACGATAGGTCAGGAGCTGCAGCAGTACACAGAACCCTGACGACATTTATGGATGCAAAAAAAGCATTTACTTGCATTCCACAGATGATTTCACTCATTTGCTCCCTTGCTAATGCGAATTCACAGTTTGCCTGGTCATCTTCCCTCTCCATCGGATAAAATAGCCTCTCCAGCGCATACTTTATGAGTTCACAAGCTGGACACTGTTGATTTTGACAGATGTCAAAATGAGTAAAAAGGTGCCTTACGGAAGCACAGTGGGGCAGTTTGCTGTTCACTCTCCCTGCACAATTTGCAGTGTGGGTCGATACAGACTTTGGGAGGGGTCAACATTGGGAGACCATTCAGCGTGCAGTAGTTGTCAGAGGTGGTCTTGGAGTAAACGCGGCTGAGTAACACCATCGGAATTCATAGTAATATAGAAACTCTGAGATACACTTTAAGACATTTCATTAAACTGGGAAGAATAGAAAGCTACGACTACAAAGCGTTAGCAATGCCTGCAACAATGCAACTTACGCCATGTAAGTCTGAGTAGTAAACAGTTAAAAGGAAGGCTTTCAGACACAAACTCCGATGCTTCCAAAGCATCCTCAACCGACCATCTGAATGCCCATTCAAATAATCTGTGAAAGCCTGTGGGTAAACCAAAACGAATATATTATATCTGTATAATTTAATTCATACACTAGGAGGTGGTGGTTGTGGGTGGATTTGAAATAATAAAAACTAATTCCAAAAATGCTGAACACTGCTTTGTAGTGTATTAATCGTTAATATATATATTAAGTAAACGTCTGCGTACTACTAAAAAAATTAAATGCATTACAATTAGGTTTCTCGTACTTCAAAGGATGGGCAATTTTAGATGAATAAAATTCACATTTCTCTTCACACAGTTGATAGTGCGATGCATGTGCTTTCTCTAACCCTACCGTTGCTTTGTTGAAGCTTACAAATCAAATCTCATCAGTACTCAAGTTGGCATAAAATATGAGCCGCTTTCAAGTATCAAGCAGACATTTTGTATTGAGCAGAAGTTGGAAAATGTGAAGTAGTCAAGAGGGAGCTAGCATTCCCAGTTTCTGGATTCGCAGGTGTCCTCAGCTGTTTTCACTCGGAATGGCAATGCTGTGGATCGTAGCACTAGAAGCTGGTTACTAACCGACACTTTTGCAATTTATTCAGACATCTTACTCGGATCAAATGCTTTTACCTGTTTATGATTAGATCTTATAATATTGGATCCCCTTTCCGAAATTTGAAGGCAGTAGTATTCAATATTTTTGGCACAGTATTAAGCAGGTCCCAAAAGAGACATATTTTAAAGAAAATTTGCAAAAGAAGTTAAATTGCAAACAATAAAGCCCCTTTTAAGGGAACTTTCAACATCGATTATCATCGCCACCGTTGATGGGGTTCTTAGTTAAGTGTCAAATACGCATCATTTTCTGTATATCAGCTAACGAATGGAAAATATCGTGATGTTTAAAGTCATTTAATGGCAGAGCTACCCTTTGCAGAAAAAAATGTGACGCGTGAGAAAAAATGAGGAAAAATTATCGCGGAAGTGTCTTAAAATTATTCAAACCACAACCTTCGTAATTAACCATTGCCTGTTGTAGAGTGATTAGTGTAGCACCTTGAGACTTCTCTGAAGACAAAAGAAGGTATATTGCTCCTGCAGAATATGCATTTCGACCTACAGAAGGGTTTAGGGGTTACTGCTACTACTCAAAAGCTAGGCCGCTCGGAGGGGGCACAATGGAAGAGACCTTAAGGGACTCGCTGCCAAAACCGAGAGTTAAGAATACAACCAAGGCATCAAAGCAAGAATATAGGGCAATCCGAATTCGACAGCCTTGCAAAAATTAATAAACCCATTAGGCTGTTAGATAAGGGGATGGCTTTAAACTAGCTGAGGGGGTACTGATTGACGCCTTTCCGTCCAAGGGTTGCATAAAGGCAATCTACGACTAGCGCAGTTTTTGCACTTTTAGATTATCCAGTAAAAAGAAGATCATTGTGATATTTGGCTTTTCCGTCCCCAATACAATTCTTCATATGCCCAAATACAGGCCACATAATGCAACAAAAAGATAAATGGAAGGTGGGACTCACTTTACTCTTTTTGCAAATATTTAGGGTACAGCTGCAAGACATACTGTTGTTGATTAAGTTGATCAGATTAACTCCGTTACAGCCGTCAAATAAATTAAAATGATCACCATCAAAACTGCATCTGGAGCTATTTGCAGTACAGCTAGTGCTAAAACCGTTTACTTATAACTCTGGACTGGGTTAGGATAGGCTGATGTCTTCCAAATAAGTGCCAAAATTGCATACCGCTACCAAGTGCCAGAGAGAGACTCCCGTCACTCATCAAACACAACGACAAAATTCTCATTTCGCACTAGCTGCTTGTCAAACCTAGGCAAATAGTAAGCTGCGGAGATCCTCTGCGTTGCTGCTGAGCGAGTTTGTTGTCCCCAGTGGTAAGGGGCAGTCTTGTAGTCCTAAATTGCTTGTTTTATCATTCTCCAAGCAGAAATAAAGAATAGTTTAATAAATTCAAGAAATGAGACAGCACGAAGATTGAGCAATTCGTCAACCTTAATAATTGTCACTGCGTTCAAGAATTACAACTAACGTGGTCTTATCAGGGCAAACAATGCTTACCAAGGCAAAAAATGCCCCAACAAATGGATCATAACAATCGTCTATGTTTCATGATCAAGATAACTTTTATGTACTTTAAATATTCGTAAATAATCTAATAAGTTGTGGTCAAACGAGTTCGAGTGCAATTTTGAATCTAGGTGGATAATTTATCAGTTAAACCCGTCAATTATGAGACTTATTTGAGAGTGATATTTGTTTGCTTTGTATTAAACCAATTCATATGGTTTCCGGACATTCATCGTTACATTCTTCATGAAGCTATACGAAGGATGTCAGCATAATCTTAGAATTAAATCAAGGGTTACGCAGCCTCGCCTGGAGCATTTACTTTACTGATCTTTTATTTAATAAGTTCCTATGTACAATTGTACAAGGCACATTTCCTCTCCAAGCAGTAATGAGGGTAAGGTTCTTATTGAAAAGTATGCATTTATCTTGGGAGCAAGTCCAAAAAAAGCACACCTATTTGGCATTGGCAAAAATAGGTGAATTTGCGCCTTTCACTAAATACAAAGCATTCCATAATGTGGTATGTGAAACCTCTCATTCACTTGCTAATACCAAAAGCGTCGTCATCCTACAAATTAAAGGAGGGCGCGTCAAAGCCAAGTGAATGACTCCCTTTCCATCAAAATAGGTGCAGGCATGTACGAACCTAGCTTGAGATGGTTAGGGTTTATGAATGCATGAATGCTCAATTTATGTCAATTCAGACATGACACTTAAATGGGTTGATTTTGCCTCTTCTTATCCTGAACCTCCTTGTTAAGGGTATCAGTGTGGTATATTGCTACTAAAGTTAGTCCGTTCCGATTCGTGGCAAGAAAGTGCATAAAAGTCAGACTGCGTTTAGGCTTCCTTTTCCATGAGACGGCCAAACTACATTGAACAAACCCTCAATGTTGGGAGTAAGTCCTAACAACAAGCACATAAATCTGGCATTAGTGAACAGGTGAAGCTTGTGCCTTTCTCCCAGCATGCCATGATTACGGCTGTAATTAGAAGGTGCGTAGGCATCAAAAAAATCACATTAACCCTCTGTCTAGTGGTGCGGCCGCCATGAGAAATAGCGAGCATCGCCTCGACCCAACGCTACCGCTGAAGAATATATTGTGTCCCATGGATACAGTGCACAGACCCAAATTATCCAGTTTGTGAGGGTAGCTATCCATAAGCGGTTCTAGTTAAGGTGATGGTGACAGTTATATCTGACACTTTGTTTTATTGCGCCACATCACAAAGCATGGCAAATGTTTACACTGTGGTGCAATTTTACTTGCCAAACACCAGGTTGCACCCATTCGCGGAAAAGCGATCGTCTTCAGTCTATAATACTGTTATTTATTAAAAAGAGAGCAGTAGAAAATGGGTAATTTACAACTCCTTTCAATATTTGGTGAGACTTGGCATTCGATTGCGCGCTTAAATTACCTGTCACTTAAAAGGATTTGGCTTGAGCAGATGTCATTTAGAGTTACAACAAAGGTGCTGTATTATCAAAAACATGCAATAAATAGAACAGTAGATAATCCCCAAAGTGACATTGGTCACTGAAATTCAAACACACAGAAATCAGACAATAGGAATTAATTGTCTTCATTCTAGACGGTTGTGTATCAACGCAATAAGTATGTACACCCATTTTCATTTTTTTGGCAATATGCAAAGTCTTTTACCATTTCTTGCCTTCTTCATTCTCACCGATTGCAGGCACATGGAGCTTGGTGTTCAGGGGATACCAAAGAGCAGCAACATGCCAAATTGCAGCGTGCCTTAAATGCTGACTACCTTGACGCGTTTGGCCGCAATTAAGTTTTGCTAGGCTGATACTTGAAGGGGTGGATTGCTCAAAACTTGCTGTGGACACACCTAAAAAACAAAATTTGTTAAAATAATTAGGCTCCGTATAACAGCTGAATGTTTTTGTTCAGAATGGCTGACAGATAAGCAAAAATAAAAGTGCTACTTTTTCTCTTCAGTAAAAATGATGTTGGCTATGTTTGTACATAAAGGATTTGGATTAAGTGGTCCATGCTTAAATCGAAAGAACGGTAATCGTTGTTCGTTTGGTGCAAAATTGAACAAGATAGCAGAAGATGGATCACATATCTATAGAGGCGGATTATGAGATGATTATTTGTCTATCTGTAAAATAAACAATTCTTCAAATTTTATTGCATGTTTCCAATTCAGTACTTAGTTAAGAAGGAAATTATTGTCAAAAGGAGATCACTAATAATAACTCCTAAAATCGATGACATCGCTCAAGATCTACAGTTTTGCAGTGAATATCCTTCACGCCCTCAATGAGGCTTATAGTCAGTGTGAATTTCAGACAGTGTGCTTGTGTTCCAGCTAATGCTTATCAAGGTCTCGCTACCGTCATGGCCAAGATCCTCCTCTCAATGTCGTACAGTCATCATGCTACTTGGGGACTTATGGAAAAGTGTCTGGCATTCTCATGTACACTCTTTTTTTCCTCAGCATACATTTAACTCAACGCGCTCACATAATTTCAACTCCGTTCATGTACAGAGCTGCGCACCAGTGTTCAAAGTTCTCTACCTCCATGGATGGATTCTAAAAATCCGAACTTTTAAAACCCGAATACCTATTCAAAAATAGATGCTTAAATTATTCGATATCGCCTTTGTTTACTTTTGCACATCCAATACTGCCGATAGCCTAGGCTCGGTTGCATGACACGTCCAATTACTCTACAGTGTCCTATAATGCAAAACGTACTCAGGCAGTTGGCGCATTTGGGTGCAGAAAGAAGTTTTGCAGTTAATTAGGTGACGGGCGAAGTGCACCAGTATTGATGGTCCTCTCCGTAGGGATTAGTTGAGAGAGCGTGGACAGGGAGCACACTGCGAATATTGCAAACTGTACGGCAGGAGTGAACCGTAAGCTTCCCCAATGTGCTCCTGCCATTCACCTTGTTACCCATTTTGGCAGTTGTCAGAATTAACAGTGTGCAGTGTGTGAACCCATAAGGTATGCAATGGAGAAGCAATTCCATACAATCGAGAGAGAAGGTGAGCTGATGAACCGCGAATTCACATTGACAGTTGAGCAAAGGAGTGAAGCCATTCGTGGAATGTAAGTCAGTGCTATTCCTTTATCCATTAATGCTGTCAGGGCCGTGTATAGTTCTGCAGCTCCTAACCCACCATGCTTTCATTTTTTCTGGGAACCGGATCATGCTATTCAGTGTGCAAAATATTTCGAAGATGATATCAATGCGAAATCGAATGCCCCAGATCAGTACAGTTACCCCATTGCATACTGTTATTTCAGGTGAAGGAATATTAAACAAATATTAATTGCTGTGAAGATGTGGATGTTTGCGTTCTATAGGATTCGGTTTTTTGTATTTATAAAGTTGTGTAGACGATTAAGTAGTTGGAAGTGTAAGATAATACTTTTCCAGTTAAAAATAAAAATGATTAGTGGAATTATGTTTTGCCACTGCACTGTTAAGTGAATCCAAGTTTTTCATGCCAATGAGGATGGCTATATACTTCTGAATGTAAATGTGAATGATCAAGCAATGACAAAGTGAGGCACCGCGGAGATTTAAGCTAGAGAAGTGTGCACGAGCAACATGAATTGTTAAATGGTGTTGGCTAGCAACTGCAGTGACTGAGCTTTATATAACACTTCTAAATACGTGTCTCCACGGCTCCGCTTTTAAGGCAACTCTGAATGCAGTTTGTAGTCGCAAGTGAATATTAATAAGCTAGTTCGTCAGAAAACAAGTTGGTCGTGAACTTTCCACCATTTATGAGTGGCAGTCATTTGTTACCCCAAACATCCCATGCATTTCTAAGCCAATTGTCTTGCTCGACTAACTGACTTAATCGGTGCAAGTAAGAGCTATCTGCAGCTGGCTAAAGATCGTGTGAAAGAGGAAATACTTAAGAGTTTCACATTTAAATCAAGTAAATTTAAGATGCAAAAGTTTGTGCATGCACAACAGGTCCCAAACCTCGCATTTACACGCAATGGATGAGTGGAGGACCAATTGGAAACCCATCGAGTTCTCAATGCAATGCCACAGTCGGCTACATCTTATTTGCACAGCTTTAATGTGACAAAGACTTCGCCTTATTTTACTTCCCCTTCCATTCCTGCAAATTGTTGGCACTAGGAGCGAGATGATCAGGAACTAAGGAAGAGTAGTAACATGTAGAACTACAGCGTATCTCGGTAATCCCGATTAACTTGACCCAATCCACCAGTAGGTGGGTCATGCTGAGCTGAAACTAAAACAGGTGGAATGCTCGGTAGGCTACAGCACGAGAAATGCAATGAAAAGTGGTTTGGACATTCAGGAGTTGGACACCCAAAATAGAGTAATTAGATGGAAATTACTGGTCCCCATCTGATGACTCATTTATTTTTGTCAAGTATGACTGGCCAGTGAGCAGAAAAGCTGATGCTACTTCCCCTCCTACAAGGAAAAGGATATTGGCCAGTTTTGCGCCTTGCAATTTAAAACTTAATTGTTGACAAGTCGAATGAGTTATACACGATGCTCACATGACAAAAGCTTAAACGAATTCGCAAATGTTCGGCCACATTTCTGAAATGCGAATTTCGAGTTAATTTTTCATCTATCCATGAAAAACACATGTACTGCAGACTAGGCTGCCTATTTCCAAGTCAGTTCCTAATGGAAAAGGACGATATTATCGAACTAAAAGTAGTTAGGATGCCTTCCAAGATCAAGAAAATCATCCGTAATCCACAGCAGCAGAGTGATTATCCTTTGCAATCTCGGTCAGATACTCTGCCGATTTGAATTTCCGACACACTCTGCTTCTTTGCTAATTGTCATTTGCCGAAGTCCCACTCCTCTCCTAGTCAAAATCTTCCTTTCACTACCATGCAGTCATCATGCAATATGAGAATTTATGAAGAAACGACAGGCCTGTCTAATCACACGTTCTACGCAAATTAACTAGGATGCTACAAAAGTCTTCGCTTACAGGGCTTTTCACCAGCGTACCGAGGTATCTACCTTTAGGCCAGTTCCAAATTATGCAACGCACCGTAATAGCCAAATGACTCCAGCCATATCTGTATTTAACATCTGTGAATTCCAATACATTTGCAAAGAAGCAAATGTGCAGACTCGAGCTTTTCCTCCCCTTCTTTCTGCTTTTGAGTTTTCGTTAAGTTTTTAGGATAGGTACATTTGCATTTGTGTGTATTTTTTCATTGAATTTAACTACGAAACATGGACACTGGCTTTAATGATGTTGAAAGTAAATGGGCTGGAAACGCAAAAGCTTTGCCGCCGTAGTCCTAGGCAAAACGCGGAGTTATGATGTAACAACACTGGCTCATTTTGTGGTCAGCAAAGTGCTAAGTTGCGGTGATGTGGCAGGACCTCTGCCGCTGTTGTCACAGTCCAATTAGCGGATTGCAGGTGACAAGTTGAGCTGTGAGTGCGAGTTTGTGCAGCAAAGTGGAACAGCACATTGCGTGGCGTGCATCTCAGCTCCGCGAGGATGCGTCTTCTGCGTAATCGGATAGATGATGCATATTCAAATTGACTGAGACGAAATGACGAAATGTGCCGTCAGCCCGCTTCTGTCTCCTTTCTGTCCTCCTTATTTCACCCAAGAACGCTTGATCGAACAATAGTACATTCAGTGTGGGGCAGATATGACTGCATTGGAAACTGCTGTGTGGCGCAAAATTTGCATAGTATTTATTTTTAAAAAATGTAACCTTGTCATCTAATCTTTTGTACAGTCTTTACTTCTGGAAAGTTGTTTCCTCATTCGTTTGCGATGCCGATAACTTTTTCTCTAAAGGGTCCAATTTGGAAATAACGGAAATGCGGGTGAGTTACTTACTCGAGCCATCTACAACACCAAGCCAGAATTCACTTAAGACGTTTCCTAATGGTAGCACAACGAATGCAGAAATGTAGTTACAAATTAGGCGACACTTTTGAAAAATGTCAAAAGCATGCGTCATAGAGAGGTAGGATGATGACTTTAAGAGAGCGAAAATGACACTCTATCTGCTAAAGGTTTGGCTATCGCCTTCAGGGATATAGAGTAACAGGTGGTTCGGTATTTTATATTTGCCATGTATAAACCCACTTAGGTATGAAGCGAAACAATTTTGTCACAATCCGTGTGCCGGACTGGGGGCGCTTTTTCCAAAGAAGAGTCCTAATTAAGAAGGAGAGCATTTCTTAGCAACCCAAACATCAAAATATACATAACTGACCAACCGTAGTTGAAAAGATAGGAACGATGGTAGGCATTGCTTGTACATTAGTATGTGTCACTGGTGTAAGGGTTTACAAACTTATTTTTGTAATGATTCCGCTATTATGCAGGAAAATAGCGAAGTGATTTCACGACAAGCAGTTAAATATGCGCAGATTGTTAAAAATAGTAATAAAAATGGACTCAAGATGGTTATATTCATGCCTAATATTCATTGCTTCATTTCTTTTCCGCCTGAAAACTGCAATAACCCATGCAATCCACTGGCTTGGTTGTAAAAGTGCCGGCAAATGAGAATAGTTAAAATCTTGTAAGCATTGTGGAAGTCCCAGTAAAAAGTGACAATTGAGCCGAGATGTTGTGTGACCTAAAGAGCTATCAAGTAGGCACAGGAAGCGTTGACGGAGTAGACATTTATGTACCGGAATTTTGATTTGACTCAAACATAACTTGAGTATATGGGGAATGTAGCATTAAATGATGACGCTACCTCTCAATTAACAACGAAACTGATGCCGATTGCTTTTGTCTGAAAAAATTTGAAAACTGGATGTTGACTAATCATATGTGATGTTCATGTTGCCCGATTTAAGTAAGCTTGAGGAATTCGTACTAATTTGATCACGTTTGTATATAAGCGAAATGCTAGCCAGCTTTGCGTCTGTTAGTGAAAAACCCAAATCTGCAGTTTGTATTAGCCATTCTCAAGTCAGCTCCCAATGTGTTCTGCTCGTCGTTTATAGAGGCCTCTGTTCATTTCTAATCATAATCCTTTTCTCAGTACCATACAGTCCACCTTCTGCTTGTGGAATTATAAAGTAACCACCAGCATTCCTACGCATGCCCCTTTCCCCCCCACAACACATTCAACTCAGTTTAAATCGCCCAATGAAGAGTCGATGTGTTCAATTACAGCGGTGCATAGCGGCGTTTCAAATTACCCACCTCGAATGACAGATGTGACAAATGAGAATTAGCGTAACCTCATCATCTGCTCAGATAGTGATGCCCAACAATGGTTAATCATTCAATGCCACCTCCACTTGTTGTTGTGCGCCCAATGCTGTCGATAGTGGAGGCTGGGAGGTTCAACATAGTGCAATGCTCCATACTGTCAAATAGTGCAAAAAAAGGAAGTATCCGAAGCACTAAGCTGCAGAAAGGAGCTGTCTTAAACTAGACTGCATATAATCTCGACGGAAAATCGGGCACTAGAAGATGTGCGTCATTGTTGAACCTCCTCCTTATAAAGATTTACTGCTGGGGCCTTAACAGGGAGCGTGTTTTATTACGAAGGAGAAGATGGTTGCATCCAGCAAGAATTACATTGTTCAGTAATCAAAACACCCAAGAGCATGCATATCTGGTCAAGAATAGTTGCCAAGAGAGGTAAAACCGTGCACGACATACTTGCATCATTGTGTCACCCGTGCTACGCATTATGAATGTGTTTTTGTGATGAGCCTACCATCATGCTAGAACACAAATGAGCAGATTCGCAACGCACTGTCCTATGTACGGCAGTCCTTATAAATAGCAGGTAATCAGGCACCCACGGTGGTTGGAGACACGCCTTTTATTCATTGTTGCGTGCCTTTTGGACCGTCAACTTGAATAGCTTTTGCTTATCATTGACTAGATTACAGAAATGATGAACCAGGAAAATCGTTGAATTCTACTTAAGGAATACTACTTATCTTTCAAGAAGGGCTAAATGTAGTGCAGAGGTCTTGGTAAAAACTGTAAAATGAGCAGAGATTTTGTGTGAGATAGGACCTGTGAAGTAAGCACAGATTGGAGTGACGGAGCAAACACTTCTCTACCAATATTGGAAACGGTGACTCAAATATAATTTTGACTACCTGAATAATATAGCAAAAGTTAATTTGCGAATCCCATTTGATCAAACAAGGCGTCATGAACCAATTCAGGCCCACCCCAAACTTGTCAGATACTCCGGTCAAGCAGTGATTTTGAGTGGCCTATCATGCGTTGTTTCTGCTATAGTAGAGACAGGCATTAATCCAGCTGCATTCACTTCCGTACAGTTGTCTTCTGCACAAAGCCCAACTTGGCCCACTGTAACCATCAACGGCTCAAATCAACAAAGCCGCTTTCTAGGTACTCCTTCATTTCAAAGTCAATCGTGGAACATTAGATTTGGGGAGAGTGTTACTTGATGAGGCATATGGACGTGGAATATAGTGTCGGTGTCTTCTGGGAAGACATTAATTTCTTTCATGGGATAAGCATGTAAACAACTGTAAATTTGGCGTAGCAAAACTCAGTGAGAATTCTGATGTTGTAATTTGGTGCTACCCAGGATCTACACGATCACACTTTCAGGGAGAGACTAAAGCCCATATGGCAGCACCTCGGTGATCGGTCATCACTTTGCATAAACGTACGTGGTATAAATACAAATGCTTAAAATGGATTATGGTAGCATAGGCTGGCACAAGTTTACATGGCTTACGATGTATGGCACACAATGGAATCGTAAATAGTGAGTTCAAGCATTTTAAGGTGTATTTTCACTAAATAATAGCTTAATTGTCCGGTGCTTATATCAGTCAATCTGCTGCATTCAATTGCTCTCAACCACTGTTGCAATTAGGACGGTTTCGAAGGTCATACCGTGCACCATCCCATTTGAGACCTGTCGAGCCGAATCCAATCACCCAATTCTAACGATACAACTTGCACAAACTTCCTTAATAGTACCTCAGGCCGTATGATCTAGTGTGAGCTAGATGTCGATGGACAAGATTAGCAGTTTAGATGCGACTGCCAGGAGCGCCTTATGCACAGTCACTCATGCCTTCCCAGCAGGTTTTAGGCTTGCTGCTGCTGTTAACCCTATGACTTTAACTTCTTCCATTATAATATATTAAGGTTGGCCAATTCGCATATTGAGAGGAAAAGGGTTGTTCACCTGGGCAAATTTCATTGGTGTAGTCCATTTCCAATTTGTTACCGCGTACTTCACAATGGTTAGCAATTAATCTCCTCGAAGCAAAACCAAGTATACACTGCCAGTAGCAAATCGAAAGTTAGGCCAAGGTTAGCAATAAGAGTGGAAAATAAATGCAGCGTCGTTTACTAACTAGGTACAGAAATAAATAAACCAGTCCTGATTTTGACCTTCATAACCATGATGCCTTCTCAAGCAGAACTGGTAGAAATAAGCAAAATTCACTTGAACGGTGACCACAGGAGACGCGCTACGAAAGGTTGGTTGTGTGCACACATATCTTCGATGATAATGTAAAGGTCCCTTCTAGTTTCCATGACTGTGAACTGCATTTGTGAATCGTTAGAGCATCAGGTTTTGCGTGGATGTCCTTTGAGTAAACTCACGTTAAATATCCCCTCAGATGGTATCGTTAATTCAGTTGGTGGACAACGAAGTTGATGCATAAACTAGCGCTCGCCTCACACGCATTTTCCGTTTCCCTCTAGACCAATGGCGGATGACAATTCTGACACGAAATATCCTGCTACAGCTTCAAGTCCTACCGATCCTCAACTCGTGCTCTTTCAGCAACAATACCTCCGTCTACTACTGCACGCTTATTGCTGTCACCAGGGCCAGATGCTTTCCATGCATTGCACTACCCAAAATTGCGACAAAGCCTGGCATTTACTTGAGCACATAGAGAAATGCGAAAGAGGAGTAGACTGTGACACACCTTATTGTACCATTTCTAAGGACCTTATTTCGCACTGGCGAATGTGCACTGATGAAAAGTGTGTTGTGTGTGCACCCGTGACATTCATTCCAAGTCAGCAATCTAGTCAGCCTCATTCCAACATCATTTCTCAGTCCAGTGAATGTGGTTGTCTCGTTACTGATCAGGCGAATGCAAATCTAGAGTCCAATGTTCTTCACTCAGCAATCTGCAATATATCTACACATCTATCCGCGGTCGTTGAAGCCTACTCCCAGTCTGTTAGTGATGAAGAATTTGCAAAATGCTCTGCGCAATACCGAGGTGATAATCTTGAGGAAATGGATTGGCGGGCTGAATTCGATGTAGAGTCCCGAGGTCTTTTCTTCCAACTGATGTAAGAGGATAGGTATCATTAATAACCCATGAGTTGTAGAGCCGATTTCCTTCTTCCTCATCTGGATGCTTCATTCTTCAACCACGAGCCGGTGATTGACAGTGTTGCGTTCCTCACTTGGCTTGAGAACAGTATTTTCACTACAGCTCCAAGTAGAGAAGCGTACTTCAACATGCTTTTCAGCTTATGCAATGAGCTAAGCAGGGATTATGGCAAATACTACCAGGTCTGATGTTCAGTATCAACTCTGCTCTGACGAGATTTGTTGAATCTTCATCTGTGTCTACCGAGTCTTCCATGCCTAGATGTACACACTAGAGTCGTTGATTTTGCAAACGCTTTCGATTGTGCTCCCAAAATTCGATTCAATTTTACATGATAATATACCCATTTGCTAGCTTTGTGGTTTTCCTCTTCGGGGCTGTTTCGACCACACTTAAATATTCTAAATGAAATGACGCATACTGGTTAATGATGAGCATGATTGGGACCTATGGCATCTGCGTTGGCTGTGCTTTATGGAAAGGGATGATTTGATTTTACCTTATTTTTGCTTTTGAACGAGTTCGTAGTCATCCACTCACGGAGGATTTTACGTGTTCAATGAAGGTCCTTCAGACGTGACATCGCCTATGCTCGCATCTTTGTACGGACATCCGCTTACTGACACCATCCTCGGATGCATTTCAAATGCTATAAACATCTCGTCCAATGTGAACTTGGCATTTCGTAGGGAAACCAACTACGCCTCTTTACTAAGGAGAAATCCCCACTGTAAGGACTTGAGGCTACCTCAGAAATCAACAATCATCAAATCATCATTGGTTTCTTCTGCATATCTTGAAAAGCAATAAATTGCAGTTAGGGTAGATGGAAAACCGACTAAGGTCGGGATGGAGGTCGTTGCTGATGACAAGAAATGCCCAAGGCCTCAATTAGCTACCCCTATATTCCCACTGTTACCGTCGGCAGCTCATTTCATTAAAGCAGCTCCTGAGTGCATCCTTCATTTCAAAATCACTTACGGAAGATTAGATTTGAGGGCTAATTCCACCACAACCGCATTTCCTACATGAACTGACACCTACGGGTCAGCGATAGCTACAAACGAGATTCAAAGCATCCTTGTCAGCTATATTTTGCGGGATATCTACTAAATGGCTTATTTGCACCCGCTCGTAAGAAGTGGAGGACGTGATTTTACCTGAATATCTTTTCAAACGAAATCGCACTAGATCATACGGCCTGAGGTACTATTAAGGAAGTTTGTGCAAGTTGTATCGTTGGAATTGGGTGATTGGATTCGGCTCGACAGGTCTCAAATGGGATGGTGCACGGTATG